>NC_089769.1:26039467-26074467 GCF_040412425.1 Macrobrachium rosenbergii
TCAAAGTATATTGAAGCAATTCTGATGCCCGTAACAGTGCTTAATAAACAGATAAATATATATATCTATCTCTCTCTCTCTATCTCTCTCTATCTCTATATCTCTCTCTCTATCTCTCTCTGTTCCATGATCTCATTGCAACGGTCGTCTTCCTTTTAGTCGAAGAAGTGTCTTCCCATCGCCCAATCAGGGTCATCAACCCCCTCTTCTCTCCTCTCTCCCCAGGGCCTGCAGATATATATATATATTTCTCATGGTGCTTTTACCTCCTTCCCGTGTCCCAGCTCGTCGTCCCAATATCCCGGTGGAATCCGATTATATTCCGGCGAGTGTGTTTGAATCGACCTCAGAACTCGTCTGAGATGATAATCCAGGTAATGTGTGGATGTTCCCGATTTTCCTCCTTTCTTATGAAGGGCGACGCGACGGAGACTTCGGTGAAATAGGAGACGAATAGACAATTAGATTTATATTTCCTCGCTTTAGGTTGAAATAAGATGAAACACGGGTTGTTCTCTCTCTCTCTTTCTCGCTCGAGAACTGACGAAGAAATACTGTTTTAATAAATTGATATTTAGTATATGTGGTACATAACTTTAACTGTTTAGTTTTCATAAATGTATTATCTGAACAGTGTATTTTATTAAGTGTGAATAAGCAACTCAAAAACACGAAGCAATTTGACAGAAATACAGTGAAATATATTTTACAATATTTTCAGTATTATTGAGACCTAAGAATAAATATTTTTTTATATATATATTTTATGCTTTATCTTTTGAAGATTTTTATTTATACATATATATATGTATTTATATATATAATTTTTGCTTTATTTTTTATATTTAATCTTTTTGCAGTGTATATGTGTGTGTGTGTGTGTGTTTTTACATGTTGATTTATTTGCTGTTTTGTTTAACACTGAAAATTTTGTTACTCAAAATTTAAATTCTTCTTGAATAACCATGATTAATTGATAAATTAATTTCTGATTTAATTTTGACATTAAAATATTTAAAATTTTCAAGTAATAAAAATTTCCCTGTGACTTAATCTGTTAATCTTTAATAATTCAAAATTTTGTATTTAAAATTTTATATCAGGTTTCATTCATTGACTGGTCAGTAAATTTGATTTGAGACAGAAGATTGGTAAGTGATACCCAAAGTAAAGAAGTTGTGCTTCAACCAGGGAATAAGATATTCCAAATATTTGGACTTTTTTAATGTTAAACGAGTGATGCAAAGAACAAACAATCTGTTTAACTTGCTGGGTTTTTAATGATTGATAAGTTTTATAAGGGATCACTGTTGCCTGACTATAAGTTATAGTGTCCGGTAATGTTCAGGTGTCTGGCTTTTGAGATAGATATAGTTGAAAAATGAATAATTTGAATAAATATCAGCTTTACCAGGTTTGATTTAAAGCGTAAGAGAACTGGAATTGAATACCATAACTATATCAGATCCAGGACAAGCCCTTAGATGAGGTTTCATTGAAGTTCAGATATTTGGACGATCTTCATATAAATGGTGCCTTAGACTCAGGCGAGCTTATGCCTCAGGTTTGATTTGAAGAATAGCAACCTGAGGCTCATTATATATATATATCTAGAAACAGCTGGTTTCGGTTCTGATGAGAGATATATATAATATATACATGTTGGAACTGTGCTCTATATAAGAATATAATATGGTGTGGCATCCGTTTTCTGCAAAAATTAATGCGAGAAAAAAGAGGCTCATACTGGTCCAGGGTACTCAACGGCATTTGAATACTAGTCTGCACTGGTATGAGTCGCTGGAGCTGGAAATGCACAAAGGAGGTAGGTCGCTCGGGAAAGGAAAGAGAAAAGATACAAGGAAGTAATGAGGGCTAGAAATGTTGAGAAAGACAAAACCCCAGCCTCTCGTCCATGGTCTCTTTAATAACACCTCTCTCTAATCTCCATTCCATGTTTTGCAACGCCTTCCTTTTAGTCGAAGAAGTGTCTTCCATGCACATCAGGGTCATGAGCCTTTGGCCCACCCTCCTATTTTCTCCCCACACCCCAAGCTGTTCTTTTACCTTGTATCCTCGTCGTATCAATATTATACGGAAAAGTTATATTCCGGCGAGTGTGTTTGAATCGACTAATCGTCTGATTATTATTCATCACTCTGTGTTCCCGATTTTCCTTACTTTCAAGGGCCCGACGGATATTTTTGCTAACATTTACTTTAGACAACTTTTATCTTTCTTATCCTTTATTCTGAAATAAGATGAAACCAGTTGTTTCGCCTTATGAGACATGTATGTGCCCTTCCTATATAAATATACGGATATGTAACCACATCTCAAGTCATTTCTTTTTGATATCTTTGTCATCACTGAATAAGCAACTCACAACTCAGACAAAATATTAAAATCAATTTTAGATCCATTTTCACACCAGACTGAGACCTAAGAATAAATATAAACAAACATTACTTTATAATATGAAATAGAAATTATATATGTGTGTGTTGTGTCAAAGTGTTGTGTGTGTTGTGTGTGTGTCAAAGCTTTGTAGTTTTCATATTCTCATACTTTCTACATATTTTATCATTAAAATATCTAAAAGTATCTAATAAATGCAGTGCGTCTGTTAATTCTAATAATTCAAAATGTCTTACAGGTTCTTATCATTCTGGTCAGACTAAATTACTCTAAGTCATATTGTTTGCTGTATTAGTCGGAGACATGATTTCCATAGCCAGTGTCGCGGGTTGCAAAGAACAAACAATCTCTTCTTGCTGAAAATGACCAAGGTGACCATGAAGCCTGACTTCAGTTATAGTGTCCGTAATGTTCTCTTTTTCAAGATGATTAGGAAAATTTGTTTAAATGCTTTAATTTATTTTTATGTCAATCTCTTGAGATGTAACAATATAAATCATCTTCCCTGGTTGAGGATTCCATTATTTTACCGAATCTTCAAGCACAACCTCGCCAAACTATTACCTTATTTCAGTGTTTATAATGTATCTGTAATTAAAACCAGTGTTGAACTGTGCTAAAATATCGTACATCCGTTTTGGTAAAAATTAATAAGAAAAAATGTTAAACAATGGTCCAGATATAATTTTATTAATCTAAGAATAAAAGCAGAGAAATGAAAACCAGAGAGAGGAAAGGAGAGAGACACAAGGAAGAAATGGGGGCTAGAAATGCCAGACTTAAAAACCTTCATGGTCTATTTTCTCCATTTTCACGACAATTTTCCTCTTGGCTCAGTTCTGCTTGGTCATTTTCCCTGAGCCTCTGGCCCTTCCATCCTTTTACGACTGTTCTAACTTGATTCAATGCTTTTCTTCCAATTAAACTAAAAAATCTATTTTCTCCGGGTTATATTATTCATTAATTATTTTTAAATGTAACTCAAACCCACAGAGAACATTTGTTTCAACTTTCTCCTTTTCTTATAAATGTCTCATCTTTCTGTCCAGTTTCTTTTTTCCATGTATTCCCTTGAGGAATTAAGTTCTGGATATCCACATCTCAAGTCACCTTGACCTTGTCATCACATCCTACATATAAATATTAAAATCAACAGAGATCCATTTTCACACCAGACAACGCCCCGAGTACTCTCAAAAAACTTTTAATATGAAAAATTCTCAGCGCTTCCTTATCAAAGCTTTAGGAGTTTACGCATTTTCAAAAGCTTTTCTTTTTTATATCATTGTTTCTAACTTTATCATTACTAATAAAGGTTTGTGCAATTATAATTGCAAGCTATCATCCTCCAAATACCTATCATATTGTTTTGTAAGTCTCTTTTAATTTGTAAAAATGAATTGTTAACTGAAAATTTTCAGGTGACATGAGGCTTCAAACTCACTTTCTTTTTCAAGATGTTATAAATATTTGTTTTACTCCCTCTTATTTCTTATTTATGTTACTTTCATGCTTGCAAGAGTTCTTGACCTGTCAGGGATTTTGTGTCAATAAATAAGAATACACCTTGACTCTGCCTCTTACTTGCCTCCTCGTTATACTGGTCACCCCAAAGATGCTGACACCGGCAGCACCAGCCCATCCAGCGACAATGGCCCAGCAGCAGCAAGCATCCGCCCATCACCCTTCATAGCACACAACCCAGAGGCCTGGCCCTTCAGAGCAGAAACCACCTTGAGGTCCAAAAAGATCTCCTCCACATCCTGCAAAGCCGATGCCATCCTTGAGTTCCTGCCATACAATGTTTTTGAACAAATTGTGGAATGGCTCACCAACCAAAAGACCACTGTCACCTGCAAAGTGCTGAAGGACCACCTAAGGTCGTCCTTCATCATGCCACCTGTCTTCAAAGCAAAAAAGTTGCTAGACAATGTGGGGCCAGCAACAGGAGACCAGCCACCATTGCACGCCTACACGCAGCTGCGGTGGCTAGTTATGATCCCAGCCACAGATGGCCACCCACAGACTACGATGGACCTTATGAGAGAGGTCAAACTCAAAAAATTACCCTGCCAGACAGTCGCAGCCATTCCCAACACATCAAACATGGACCTCGATGAGTTCCTGAAGATGGTCGATGCTGTCCACCTGTCCCACAAGTAGACTGAGCCTACACAACCACCAACAGCGGCAGCCACCCGACAGCCACAGCAACAGACCAACACAGGGGCGGACAGCAATCCAGAGGGCCCCACCACCCCATACACCGCTATCAGAGCTTGAGGTGGAAAAACAAACCAAAGTACCAGCCTAAAACAGAACGTTTCAAGGGAATTTGTTTCTACACTGGAGGTTTGGGAATGAATCCCAAAAATGTAAAAACAACTGCCGCATGTCAAAAACATGCAAAAGAGTTGCAGCAGCAACCCAACAAACTAAACGTCAGTGGTGGGCAGACCGGTTGCCTCGTAAGAGAAACTGCACCTACTTTCTGTTGTCTTTCTTCCAGGTGCAGGCAAAAAGACTCCACGTGTTATTTCATTACAGACAAAAGATCAGATACATAGTTCCTGGTCAACACCAGTGCATGCAAGTCGTTAGTGCTAGCCAACCCATACAAACACCTCAATCCAACCCCCAGCACTCTACAGGTGTCCACTGCCAGTGGAGCCCCACTGAAAATATATGGGAAACGGACCATGAATTTGTCATTCATTGGGAAGCAGTACAACTGGGCGCTCATCACAGCAGATGTAACAATTGCACTTTTAGGAGCAGACTTCCTAAAAGCCCACAACATGCTGGTGGATGTAATGAGACAGCAGCTGATCACCTAACCCCACTCACTCCAACTCCAGCACCAGAGATAAGTCACTTCCTACAAGAGTTCCCAGATGTATTTAAGTACAACCTGCAGCACGACCTGACCAAACCCACAAAGCACCACGTCCACCAGCACCATATAGTCACTGAAGGTCCCCCAGTGCACACCCGTTATAGATGTTTGATACCAGAAAAACTCACCCACACCAAACAAGCTTTCCAGGACAAGGAACATGCAGGAATGTGCTAAAAAGCCTCCAGTGCCTGAGCATCTCCCCTCCACATGGTACCAAAACCTGATGGCACATGGCGACCCTGCGGCGATTATCAGAGACTCAACATCAAGACAGTACCTGACAGGCACCCACTGCTGAACATCACCAACATAAACCAGATGGAGGGCACCAAAATATTTTCGGAGATCAACCTGCTGAAGGGATACTTCCAAATCCCGGTCGCAAAGAAGGACATAGAAAAAAAGGCCATTATCACCCCCTGCTCGGCCTTCGGAACTCAGGTACGACCTTCCAGCTTTTGTTGGAAGAAATCCTGTGCAACCTACCCTTCTGCATCGTCTACATCGATGGCATACTCATATTCAACTGCAACATCAAACAACACATGTGAGACGTCAGGCGGGTCCTGCAAATACTCAAAGAAAATGGACTCATAGTCCGAAAGGACAAAAGTGAATGGGCAAAACCAGTAGTGGAATTCCTTGGCCACCAAATAAGCCTCGCAGGTGTCAAGACCCCTCCTGACGAAGGTCCAAGCAATCACCGAATTCCCAAAGCCAACAACAATCAAAGCAGTCCAAGAATTCACAGGAATGATTAGCTATTACTACCATTTCATACCCAACTTGCTGAAATAATGGCTCCAATATATGATCTTGAAAGGAAAACCTAAAAAATTATGTTGGTATGGAAAACAAAATATAGCCTTCATGCTAGCCAGAAAAGCAATCACCTCTGCTGCCACACTAATCTTTCCTTTACCCCATAGGTCCCTCACCCTAAAGACGGATGTGAGTAGCACAGCGATGGGCCCAGTACTCGAACAAGACAGACAATGGTCGTCACGTTTTGGAATTCTTCAGTAAGAAGTTATCTCCAGCAGAACAACAGTACTCCACGTTCGACCGAGAGTTACTGGAAGTCCCACAGAGCCATCCACCACTTCTGACACATGCTAGAAGGACAACAATTCGTGATGCAGACAGACCACCAACCGTTGGTACACACCTTCACCAAAAGTGGAGAAAGTTGGTCAGCAAGACAGCAGTGGCATCTATCGTCGATAGCTGAACACTCCTGCACCATCAGATACTTAAAGAGCTCCTCCAACAATGTGGCAGACGCCCTTTCCTGAAACTCCATTAACACTGTCCAGATTGGGATATCATATGCAAAAATAGAATCTGCTCAGAAGGATGACGTGGACCTACAGTGACTTCGGAGGGAGAGCCCCGCCCTTACGTGGAGTGACCTATCCATCCACCGCATACTGCAACAGAGGGAGAAAACATATCAGTCGATGGTGGACAGAAGGATCACCTGGGTCTCCACTAAGATTAAATCCACCTATGTCCTAGATTGCGACCCACTCCCCTAGGCCTATTTTCTGGGGGAGGGGAGTACTGTGAGGTCCCGCTCAGTTGCCAGGACCTTCAGGACATCCTTACTCCAAAACAAAAATCTATGCGACGCACCGAGTACTCTCAAGAAACACAGATCAGGCGCTCCTGATTCAAATGATCTTTTACACATTTTTCAGAAGCTACTTTATGACATTGTTAGAACTGTAATTACTGACGCATGTCAGACATTGCAAGCTTTCCAACCATATGTATTGAAGTCTCTTCATAATTTGTATATATAATTAACCATTTTTCAGGTGTGAGAAAACACACATCTGGCTGTATATAGATATCTCTCTGTTTTTCCCTAATATCAAATGCTACTTTCACGCTCACAAGAGTCCTTGACCTGTCAGGGATATTGTGTCAATAAATAAGAATACACCTTGACTCTGCCTCTTACTTGCTGTCCCGTTATAAAGTAATTCCCCTAGTCTCATAATTCCTTATCAGGACCCTTATGAATAAGTCCTTTATTTACTTCATGTTCACTTTTGATTTTAAAATAAGATTAGAGAACCCATTATCCTTCTCGAAAGGACAACCATTTTACTGGTTCAAAAGGCTAATGGTTACTTATTACCTATATTATTAATGGCCCTCACATCATAATCATTTGGTGTTCCATACAAATCACATAACTCAAGTATAGTAGCTTTATATGTTTTACAAATGTCATTTCCGCTGTTTTACTTCGAAGCTGCATATTTATTTAGGCAATTTTATTTTCATTAAAAATGTAACCTTCACAGCAGGTATGGTACATATCTAGAACATAAATAGAGAGTTTCTTTCTCTCTCTCTCTCTCTCTCTCTCTCTCTCACTTTGTCTCTTTCTCTCTCTCTCTCCCCCTCTGTCTGTCTTTTCGTCTGTGTCTGTCTATCTATCTATATATATATATATATAGATAGGTAGATAGATAGATAGACAGACAGACGTGTGTGCATTGTATATATAAATGTGGCGATTTCGTAAAAAAGATAATGACCTTTGATTTTCTCCTCACTTATACATCTCTTGCTCTTTTCATGTCAAACAGTTCCTCCCCTTTATACCTCAATCAACGCATTCACTGATGAATTTTTTCTTCAGTTGAGAGAGAAGTGTTTCAGGCGAGAGTTTCACCGATGCGCTTGATACTGGAAATTCTATCAGAGGCTATTTTACACGCAACCCTTTGATCCAAAACACCAACCCCAGTTTCCTATACCCTATTTGCATTACTCATTGCACTCATTCATCTGTCTCCCCCTCTATTAATTCTCTCTTCTTGTTGCTTTAGTGCTGCCTTTACTCGCGTGCATATTTAATGGATCGTGTCGAGCTGATGTTTCTGTAAACATTGCGAAAGGGTCCCGATATTACCTAGACCAGGATGGTCGTTTTCTTTCTTTTTATTCACTGTTTTTCTTTGCTGATTGGGAAACTTGTTTTATCCCCGCTCACTCGTCTCGCTTGCAAGAATAGAGGTTGATTGTACATCATCCGGTAAATTCGTAAGTGTTTGAGGGCTCAGAAGCCGTTTATGACATGCAGAGCAAGATCTCATCTTCCTGCATATCATAATTAGTTTCCCCGTTAAGTATTCCCATACGGATGACAGATTCTCGCACGACAGAAAACCCTGTTCTTTGAATGATATATTTACTTTGTTAAAAATAACCAGTAGATTTTAACGTAAAACACTCAGTTGTAAAACCTTTTCTCTCTTTTGCATTATCTGACCTCTTCTGAGGTCCTCAAATCCTTGAAGGATCAGCAATTATATGCGCTCTGCTCTCGAGGAGAAATATTTGTTGGAAAAGGAATTGTCTTCAATTGCATGAGGTCAATTTCCCTCACCTTTGCGACCATTGCGTTTGGTTACAATTGCCAGTTTACTTGTGAATAAACGGTCTATGTATTCTGTGTAGTCTAATCAAATAAATGATAATTCAGATTCTCTGTTTGCCGGTGTGTCCTTGCGCAGCTCCAGTTATTGCAGCTACAAATAAACCTCAACGAAACGTACAACGTATTTCAAAAATAAGACCACTTTTTTGGCTCAATAGGAAAAGACTGAACACCCCCAAAAGCATTCTTGCGAACATTATACGAACGTGATAACGCAATTCTGAAATCCATAATTCCTAATCAGGACCTTTTAGAAATCTAAAAGGTTTCTAATAACGCCATCCAGGACGCGGAATGGATCTGCACACTTCCTTTCCCTTTCATGAATGTGGAGTGACTCGAAGAATTAAGAATCCCTTTACCCCAATTTTCCTGTGAACCAAGATATGGAAAAATTTCGTGATGTTGAAGAATGGCGAGTTTCTTGACACATTTCGTCGAGGCGTATAATTGTGAATTAATTCTCATTGACGAATTACTGGAAATAATTTCTTGATTTCAGTCGGATATCCAGGAGGCTATGAATACGTAAGGTGATGGGATATGCCATAAAGTAGTAACCAATTTCGATTCAGTAGGCCTCATTATTATTTTTCGTCGTGATAAAAATCTCGGCTATTCATTACTTCAGTTGATACATAAGAAATCATAAGAAAAAAACTTTGAGCGATGCCCAACATCACAGGATTAGATATTTGTTAATCTGACTCGAAATCATTCCCCCCCTTTTTTGAAAAAGCAATCAGGTAGATAGGTATGAATTTACCGAATATCATAAAGAATGTATTCGTGGCAAAAATCTGTCATTTACGTGTGAAAATAATAACCCGCCGCTAGAAACTATTATTGTTACCGAAATGAGAAGTGTTCATTTCTATGCATGTGCTAACCATGTGTGAGTTCTCTCTATGTTCATCAGCACTAAAAGCCTTAGAGAGGATCATCAATATAATATTTTTAAAATACCAAAAAAAAAAATGTTTCAGTATTGGAAATTAGAATTAAAGAAAAACCAAAAACAAAACAAAGTCATTGTCAGTCTCCTGCCATCGAATGTCACTGCGGCCGTCTTGCAGAGCCATGCCAGCCAGCTCCCTTATAGCCTCAATGCTGAGTACTGGTACCGGTACCCATTTACAGCTGGGTAAACAAGCACAGCCCGCAAGCGGGAATCCAGACCCATAATTCGAGAATGCCAGATCATTTCTCTACCACTGAGCCACCAATGTCAACATTAGGAGGCATAGTAAAAAATATCAAAAAGAGCAGAAGTGACTTTCAAAATCGTTCGGATAAGAAAGTAATGAAAGACATGAGTCTCATCTTAAACTGTTAGTAAAGGGAAGCGTTTTCTCAGAAACTAACTAATCTCACTATCAATACAAACAGTCATATTATGACGATATACCAAATCGTTGTCAGTACTGATTTCTTGGTCGTACTCGTTTTGCTCTTCTTCATTAGCTTTTGGGAACACTTCCACAAGATAAGATATTCTGAAAAGAGGTGCAACTGCCTCAGACCCACTTATGTCATTCATGTTATCCAATGTATCCCTCTGAAGCAGTTTAGAAAAGCATGAAACCATTTGCTGTCACTCTTACTGTAATAAGGCGTTAACTGTGAAGAATTTTGCATTAGGTATAGGAAATGTTAAAGGTGAGCTTAAAACCGACTACCTCATAGTAGCCGAGATCGTATAAAAGCTTATCAGATGCGTTCAAACGTCTAATTATGTTGTCTTATGTTCATTAGCCTAAATCTCTTACTGACCATATACCAGTGTAGCGAAGAGCGTCACAACATTATATATTATATACTCGTAGTTATGAGATGGGGTACTGAAGTACATGAATCAGGAACCTCGTTCCACACTTTTACGATCATTTCCTGTTGTAGAGAGACACATAAAATAAAATTTTTAAAGACTTGAGACTAAGAATTTTATTCTGTGTCGAAAGTTAACAATGCACCTTTTTTGCAGCATAATATATTGAACCTATTTGATGATTTCAGCATACAAAATATACTATTGAATCAATCTTTGGGTAATATATTGGAGCGCAAGGTGAAGCCTATTCCAATAAAGAACAAGGAATAATAAAAACAAGTGTAAAAATGGGTCGAAAAGTAAGGAGAGGCCGAGAAAATACTCAAGAACCAGGACGCAATTATACCGATAAGTGAGCACCTGTCTTAAATTTTGTTTAAGAGTTAAAGTCACGTTTCCTGCTAGCTAGGTTTTCTACCCATTCAAAATGCTGGAGGATTCCAGTCCTCTTGTCCTTTTAGAACCAAGGTTTTTCGGTGACTTCTTTCTGGGAATAACCATTCAGAAGTTTTTTGCGGTAAACCTTAATCGATATTGTACTAATGTTGCACAGGGAAAGCTGTAGTTTGTAATCTATAATATTTGTTAGCCTAAAGTGCAGCAGCATAATTCAGCGACTGAATATTGTATTTACGCACTGAAACAAAAAAAAATCTCACAAACAAAACAAACAAGGAAGAAATTAAAGTCGCCTAACAAACAATGAAGAAAGAAACACTCACAATTAACCAGATTATTTCTTAATGCCCTCTGACTCTTTCAAGGAACTGAATAGACTCAGAAGTGGGGTGTGTGATTTACCTTCCCAACCTCCACCATTTCCATTTGAAGAATGAGAATTGCTTAACAAAATCAAATACCCCTCATTGAGTTGACACGACAGCACAGATTTACTGCTTTAAGACTCTTCACAAGACTGTTATGAATTTTCCGACTAAATGTCTCCACTACTTGCATTGTCTTACAACTTATAATAATGACCAGGGGACAGAAATGCCAGCACCTTCACACTTGCAATTTAACTTTCTCATCAGTGCGCGTGAAACTAAAGCTTACTTATTCCCAAAAGTGAGTTCATTCACCTAAAATATATCCACAGCATTTGTCGGCGACTGTTGTCACAGTGGACAAGCCGAATTCTCAGTGATACAGATAACGATTACACTTCTCCTTAACACCTGAAATTTTATCCAAACCACATTTATGAACAATTTTTTTTTATCCCAATGCCACTGTTTAGCAATATGTTCTCCTTAATCTACAGTATCAATATTAGAAGTCAGTTATGCGTAAGTTTATTTCAGTCTCTGGTGCATTACATTACTTCACTCCTCAAGCTAAATATCACCAAGGCCCAAATACGGATGTATTTTTCAACGCTTAATTTCAAAATACAATATCATTAATTCTGTCTGTGCAATGTTTCTCATAATCTCTTTTTATTGTCTTAAAATGTAATATTGGTGGTTTGCCTCTTGTGGAAGAGTAATAGCTACCCTGCACCATTAGTTCTACCCCAACTGTGAGCAACGATTTGTCAGACATAATCGTTTTGACTCAAACGAAACACGGTTATGAGTATTCTCTCTCTCTCTCTCTCTCTCTCTCTCTCTCTCTCTCTCTCTCTCTCTCTCTCTCTCTCTAACAGACCAATATTATATAAAAATATAATATATACATTCATCTATATATATATATATATATATATATATATATATATATATATATATATATATATGTATGTGTGTGTGTGTGTGTGTGTGTGTGTGCGTGTGTGTCCGCTTGCACAGCCAGATGTTCACAAATGGTGTGAGGATGTACATTCCGCATATACGTATTCTTGAATGTGGAAATTTTCTTTTGTCACATCATGTACATCTTGTAACTTGTGAGTGGGACCTTCTATTTTCCAAATTGTTTGAACGTTACATATTCTTTAAGGGGGGGGAGGGGGTTGCAGAGGGTGCAGGAGGGCTAGAGGCGGCGAGAGAGAGATAGAGAAAGAGAGCGCGCCGGCCATAACAGCTGGCTATCTTTATTGCAGCAGTGTGTCAACAACGTACTAAAAATAGCATTTAGTTAGAAGACGGCTCAGCGCTCAAGAGAGGCGTTTGTAGAAAACCTAACTAACGTTCAATTAATTAATTAATTATCAGTTGAGTGAGGAATCCTTGCTGAAATGGTCCTCTTCCTTGTCCTCCTTTTCCCCCCCTGTCGCTGTTCTTCCCGAACCCATTCCATTCATCTTCCTTTTCTTTATCTAACAAGAGATCGATTTTTCCTGTCGGAGCAGAGGGGGGTCTTCCTTTTGAGGAAAGAAAATTAAAGATTTTCTCGAGGGTTGAGAAGAGATCTCATTTTGACCCAATATCATTTTAATTCTTCTTTTGACCTCTATCTTTGGGCAGAGCTGATTGATTTTCGTCTTCTTATTGCGACTGGGAGGGATTGGTTGACGAGTTCAGCTCAGTTTTATTTAATTATTTATACTTTGATGAAAAAGCATTTTCAATTAATGAAGTTTGTGTATAGTAGCAGTTTCCTTGCGTTGAAGATAAAAAGTAATTGGTTTATATCCAGTGAAATTCCTTTTTACCCCTACCCAGGAATTTAGAGGAAAACTGTAGTCAGATGAGAGAGTATCAAAGAACGGAAAAGCGAATGGCAAATAACTGATAATAAAACGTCTAAATTCCGGGACTAATTGAGTGATTTTCCCTTGGGATCAAGAAATCCATTATAGGTAACACTACTGTATACGAACGAATGATTAAAAGTTATATGTTTTAGTGGATGGGTAACAAGGAATAAATAATTAACATGCTTTGCTCGTTAAACAAAATGAGATGAGAAAAAGTATTTGTCATATTGGAATAAAACTTCTGATGGTTAATGATATCAAAATTGCATTTCCTACAAGTCACGTGGGGAAGAATTTCAAATTTTTTTCGATAAATCAAAATTACAGGTCCACTGGAATCTTCTTCACTGCATTCGGTCTTCATATTCACTAACTATTCAGGGCTACGATTCACCTACCTATACAGTCTCTCAGGATTTTACCCAGTTTCTATGGGATTCATCCATAACATAAGACAATCAAAGGAAAGGATAAAATTTTTTGATATTCTGAATGTAAGAATTACCTAAATTACTCGAGCCATTATGTTTTACAAGTGCGAGGCCCAAATTGTATAGTTGTTTGTATTATACCCATAACCATAATCGGGCTTCTGTTTTTCAGCATTGGAGATAAAGAACTATTTCATTAAATGTAAAATAAGGTTGAAAATATATCTGTGGACTCCGACTGCTTTAAATCCCAACTCTTGTAAGAAATTTATAGGTTTACTCTCAGTGTCAAAGAATACTGAACGCCATTAGAGACTGCCGGTGTTTGATAATGACTTCAAAAATCTTGCAAATTTTGGAAATACCACCGACGCAACAAAATTATTTTACTGAGAGTCTTTTGCTCATTATCAGAACGTTAGTTATACCTTTTTTTATTCATTAACCTGCATATAGTAATATTAATCAAGATCTTTGCAACTAAACACAGTTACGATCCATGTTTATTTTTCGGATTCAGCATTGCATGGACCCATTTTCCAGCCTTGTTGTGAGAACTTTACTGATATTGACATTCCCCCACAAAAATAAATATGTTAATGGAAGGAAAGGAGGCAAAAGTACAACTTCATTCAGTTTCTAAACTCAAATAAAGGATACCTTGTTCCTCTTAGCTGCTTTTATGAATACCTGAATGGATGGATGAAACGGTCGTGAAAGTTCCGCTTCAAAAGGTTTCTCCATTTTCATGAAGTCATTCCTTCAGCCTTGGGGACTTTTGGTGTAAATGTATCTCAGCATTTACATGGTATTTCATAACCTTATGAAATACGATATGGCGATTTGATTTTTTATTTTGTCAAAATCTACAACGAAAACTGTGGACAACATCCTAAAATCATTTAGTACCTAATGGTTATTTTCTGACAAAATATGCACGAATGCAACCATGCAGGCTTAACAGGAATAAAACATCTTTTGATCTATCCACCATATGAACGTTCAGAATCAGATTCATTGGTATATAAATTTTCCAGATGTTCGTGCTTTAGGAGAGATCATGTTATGATTACGGACAATTGCAGCTATCATGATTACCCGGTTCCCTTAGATATTCAACATCGTAGAGGTAAGGGGGGGAGAGGTCCGGGGGACTCTCTTTGGGCTCTCCTCACCCACTTCCACAAAGGTCCAACTCTAAAGGCCTGCAAATCCCCGAGTTCCTTCATTAAACGGAATTGCCATGTTGCCTTTAATGATTCCCCTCAAAGCTGTACTCGAGCGTTGAGCAATAAATTTGGGGCAGAGCAGCCCCAGATGGGATTGCAGCCGCGTCCTCGTTGAATAATACCGTTCCAGGCCATTTCACTTCATATAGGCAACGAGAAGCTAAAGCCACTTTGTTTCATTTTTGTTTAGTTTTTCATTGGCCGTAAGTGCTTCCATCAACGAGGTCCTCCCACTTGCAAGTTAATGTGGAGGTGCTCATTTGCTTGTGTTTTTGCCAACAGTTCCATCAAGTTTTTTTTATTTAGTGTGATAAGATATAATTGAATCCAAAAGCGAAAAATTATCAGTTTATTAAAACTGACAAAAATGAACATTTATATGCAAAAGAAAACATATAGTTTTTTTATTAGTTGCTTCCCGATTTGGAAATTTGAATATAAGTATAAGCCAAATGTCTCATATCGCTGTTATTTCTTGAATCTTACAATTAAAAATTATAATCACAATTACGGAAACAGGATTAATGTAAAATTGACGTAGATAATTAAACACAGTATAAGCAGTTAGAGTTCCCAGAGCTAATAATACTGAATGAGTAATACTAATCAGCCGCATTATAAAAGAAATGGGTATTCAACGATCCCTCATGTTTACGAAAATTTTCAGAGTGAAGAAAGTGAGATTTATCTCGAATGGGACTTCAAATGGCTACTTTCTGGGAATTACAATCGATGGCGAGACCAAGATGAACCACTTCGCAAGGATTTAGATAAGAACATTTAATATTATTATTATTATCATTATTATTCAGAAGATGAACCCTATTCATATGGAGCAAGCCCATATGGGCATTGACTTGAAATTCAAGCTTCCAAAGAATATGTCGTTATTAGGAAGAAGTAAGATGAGGTAAGGGGAAATATAGAAAGAAGAGATCTAGCTTATTAAAAAAGAAAATATAAATTAATAAATAGATAAAAATGTATTAAAATACAAGAGCATTAGAGTAGTAATGCATTGCATCTTCGCTTGAACTTTTGAAGTTCCAATTGCACAACATCCTCAGGGAAACTGTTCCGCAGTCTATTGGCGTGAGGAATAAAGGACCTCTGAAACTGAGAAGTTCTACAGCAAGGCACATTTACTGCACATTAGTGCTGCTGTCCAGCAAGTCTGAATGCTCTCGTCAGGAAAAGGGGATCAGGGATCAGTTGAGAATGTGAAAGATCTGTTAAAATACAACTCATGAAAAACTGACAAACAAGAGACCATCCGCCGATGGTCCAAGTCATATAATTGCTAATATTAAGAAAGAGAAACCTACCTAACTTTCATGCGGCATTTGCTGACACTTCTCAAAAGTAAAATGTAAGTCAAAGGTTACACCTAGAATAGTTAAAGCTTTAGGCTCATTCAGCAGAGTCCCATCGACTTGGAGGGGAGGATGGGATGGAAAGTCTGTACGAGATCTGCTAATCAACAGTGCTTTCGTTTTACTGGAGTTCAGCCTCATGCTCCACCGTCTATGCCATTCACTAACTCCATGTCCCGACTGAGACTAAGGGCCTCTTCATTTCACATAAGTGGAGACTTTACAATACCCACAAGTGTAGCATCATCGGCAAACTGAACGATCTTGTTTTCCAGGTTTACAACTACATCACTTGTAAACACTAAAAATAACAGTGGGCCATGAATACTACCCTGTGGAACTCCAGATACAATAGGCCTTGGTTCGCTGAAGATCCTATCAACATCAACTCGCTGCTGCCTGTCTGTGAGGAAATCTTGAAGTAAACCTAAAACATATCCACCCACTCCAAGATTCTGATGTTTGTAATAAGTACCTTGTGATTTACTAAATCGAAAGCAGCACTAAAATCTATACACTAAAATAATACATGCAAATGATAACATCCTCGCTCATGCGCTGAATCGCACTTATGACCCACAATGTTAAAGTATACATCAAGAAAAATTATACAGGATTGAATCTGTGTGTAGGCATTCTGCTTTATATATGACCATAATATTTACGTTGCGTAAAAATATGAAGTAAAGCAGATAAACCTAAAGAAGAATTAAAAAGAATACTTATAATCAAGCTTAGGAGACTTTCATGCATTCACTAAATGAAGAACATTCATCTCTGTATTAATCATTTTTTTTACTTAGTGCGGAAATAGAAAGTCAGCATCATGAAATCGATACTTGGTTAAAGAGATCGAGTAACTGGGTAGTGGGAGCAATAGCCTTTTTAGGCTTGTTGTATATAATAATAATAATAATGATAGTAGTAGTAGTAGTACAGCAGTAGTAGTAGTAGTAATTATTCTCGTTTATAGCAAGTGGCCTTAAATACCAGAAAGAAACTGATATCAATATAATGAGGTTGCTATATATATATATATATATATATATATATATATATATATATATATATATATATATATATATATATATATATATATATATATATATATATATTTTATACGTTTTTCCTAACGATTTAGTTTAAAATATTCTCTGGGAGACAGGTAGCAACAATTTAAGGTAATTTAGCCTTGTGATTCTGACTTCGTGGGTCCAGGAAAACATAAAAAAGAGGAAAAGAAAGGGGAATTTCATATGAGCGTAAGGCTCTTGTTACTGAGGAAAATATTACGTAAAACACGTGGGCAAACTTGCAGGAGTGTATTTACATAAGTAACGTTAGTACGGGAAAGGGGAATGCAAGTAGATTATTGATCCTGGAGGGGATTCCTACTGGATGAATGAAACTGGGGGATTCCAGACACAGTCCAAGAAGCTTCCACGATATAGGGTCCCTCTGAAATGAGAGATATGCACATTATACGCCAATAATGAAAATAGACAAAAGAATAATAAATTCGAAGCTGCACTGAGGGTGCCAAGGGGCTTCGATGAATTAATGATAGCTTAGCACTGCCGACACTCGAGGAGCACAGACATTTGACAAGAGATTCGGTGATTACTGGCTCTCAACTTAAGTAAATGTTACAAGACAAAAGCGTAACTGAATGGAGGTCTTCCAGAGCACTTTACCGTAAGGCAGATTTGGTTCCAGCATAGAAAGCGGTCTGTGGATGACTTGCGATTTCCGAGGGCGAGTTCTTCCACGTGTTAGGGTGCGGGGCGTCACGTAAAAGGGCAATGCGTGGGAATTTCACGAAGGGCCAGGCAATGGCATGTGGGCCTCAGGCAGGTCAACGGTGGAGCGAACACGTGGCTCACGGTCGAAGGGCACGAGGAGAAAGTATACTTTGAAAAGGCCACGTGGTTAGTAGCTAACAGAGGGCCAAGGCATGGCCGAGATTTGGGGACTTCTTCACTCCCCATCTTCCAGCGCGCGTGTGAGAGCAAACCTCGGTTTGGTTTCTGCTTTTATCTCCTCTTATGGGGCAGGGGGCAAGTCCAACACATAGGGGGAGTTGAGTCATGTTCAGCTGATGCCCGCAGGGGGGTTTTGCCTTAAGAAGACGACCAGACAGATTTACTTTTGCCTCGCAAAGGAATTACCTATTTAAAGGGAGTGGCCTTAATCTGTTTTAAACTCTTGTATTCTGGCCGTGCGAAATATTGAAATATCGATCGGCCGACAGTAAATGAAAACAACAAAAAAAAAAAAAAGGAAAAAGGGGGAAGCAATTTGCTAGCGAGTTCTTGCTAATTATGATACCTCCCCATACAAGATGATGTACACATCTTCTTCGGGTGTGTACATCGATATACAAGAATGAGCGGCAAATGCTTTACGTTACTCTACATTCTGCCTTGCAATGAATTTTACTACTAAGGGGTTTATGAAACTGTGACATTACTTTTAATAACACACTGGGACAAATTTCTTTAACAGGACGCAAGGTAATTTAAATACTTGCAAAAGAGTAATTACTTTAGATTTGGTTACACATTGATAACTTTATAAAGTGACTCGAACAATGTGAATTAATTAGGATTATAAGACCAAGCCTATGAGGCTATAGCAAATGAATGAAGAGAAAGGTTATTGTTCAAGAATTAAAACACATGGTTACTTAATTTTAGATTAAATGCATGCAGTTAGTACAATCTGCCTTGAAGAGGCTGTGTAAATGAAAAAACAGCGTTTATTTTTTGTAAATGACTATACATATTCGCATTGGTAATTGCTTAGCTAATAGTTCAACGCAAGCTGATGGCCGGCCCGCACACAGGGATTTTGACCGTCGTATGCGGGTGAGAGTATTTGCGAGTTTTAATTCGCTAACCTTAAACTATGCTAATTTTATGCGTCCACTGCCCACACTCGCGTGTTCAATGTTATGACGGGGTGAGCAGGCAAAAGACGTGGGGTCTAGGACAAACAGAGTTCTTAGAAGGAAGGGAGAGGGAAAAAGGAATAATAATAACAAAGGAAAATTAACAAGATGTTACGCATGAAAACGTGACCGCATATGAAAGGCGGAACACGTCTCTCGGAGCTTACGAAAGGAGCATTTAAATCACAAGGGCAAGAGTCTATGACTCGCGATTCCTTAAAAGAAAGATAAATAAATAACTAAAAGTGAGCAAGTGGTATTGGCAGTAGAGTTAAGGTAAAAGGAGTGAGGGTTTTATGGTGTGAGGCGGGGATTTATCGTCCTTCGCCTATAAATTACGGCCCGGACTATCACTTCAGTCCCAGGGCGAGAAAAGTGCACCCGAAGGGCGCGACTCCTTCAGGAAGAGCTGACATGCACGCCCGGTGCCAAGGTATGGGCGCAAGGGCGTGCCACTTCTCACTCTGTTATTCTCAATGACTTATACATTGTGTGGGGAATGGTATCCCGTACTTAATTGCCTCGTGTGGTGATAATTTAAGGAAAGATTAATAGAGGATGATAAGAGATAGAAGTTCCTGAGGAACGGAAGAAGATAGTGGAAGGTCTGACATCCCCTTCGAAAAATGAAATGGTGGCACAGGTGCCAGAGGAGCTCTAGAGCTCTTTGTAAATTACCTGGAAATTCCCACGCCCGTGGTAATTTCGCCTCGAACCTTTCTTAAGGGGACAGTCGTCCTTGGCCATGGAAGCGGAGGGCCCGAGACCGGAGGGCGGCACAGAGTGCCACCTGGGCCTGCTGCTGCGACAGCTGACGCAGGAGTTTTCTGTGCATGGTTCTACCATGATCCGTCGCGGCTCTTGTAGTTCATCGGCCAAGTGAGATATGGCAGAATCCTGACTTGCAATTGCGTCGGCGACGGACTGAGGCAGAGAGGAGGCGGTCGGGGGCGGCGTGAGCGGCTCGCAGGTAACAATGACCACCTCAGGCATGGGTTGCGAGGCCGCATCTGCAGGTGAGCTTCCGCTGTGGTCGAGAGGAACCGTCTCTCTTACCGACGCTGGTAGCGGTGCCAGGCCGGGGGAAGAGAGGGGGTCCTGAGTTGGATCCCGTGAATGGAGATCGGAGTAGTGCTCTGGCGCTGGCACTAGGGCAGAGTCAGGCACTATCAGAGGTTTCTTGGGCTCGTCGGTCAGGACGGACGAAGCTTGGCACTGCTCGGTGCATGCAAGTGGCACCGGCAGGAATTTGGCATCTCTGGAAGGGAGATCTGATTGGGGCCCTGGCACTGGCACTGAGGCAGGGCCGGGCACTGGAATTGGATCGGGAACCGATCGAGGGGGCCACTGTACATCGTACTCAGGTGGTACTGGTAGGGACTGCACGTCCTCCTGGTACCCAGGGGGCGCCAGTCTCGACTGAGGGAGAAGTGGGGGAGGATTACTCGCGCCCGAGGAATGATTCGGGGAATGTGGACCCCTAGATTGTCGTGGTTTCTGTGGGGACTGAAAGTCCTGTCCCAGAATGACGTCATAGCCTCCGGGGAGATGGCTTGCTACTGCAAGATTGCAAATTTGTGATTGGTGAGGTCTTGTGACTCTCAATTGGACCGTAGGGAGTATCATTTTAAATTGATTTATTCCCTCGATCGTGACGAGTTTTCGTCTATTGACGATAACTCCGTAGGGAACTCTGTCCCTTCGGATGAGGGAGATTTGCGCGCCCGAGTCCTCGAATGCAGTGACTCGGCTCGTGGGGTGGCTACCTCGTGGAGGAGTCACGTATACGGGCCCTTCGGCGGGAGGGCCTAATGACTTGGGATCTGTGACGGCCAAGGCGACGGTGGGAGTATTTGATTTATTATTGCTCGGGCATTTCGCCCATGCGGGAGAATGGCCATAAACCTTGCACGCTGTGCAAAAGGTCTGGCTGAAGTCTTTCCGCGCTGCCCCTGTGGAGGGCGCAGGCGAGTTATGGGGCGGTTTTCCGGGAGAGAGAGGAACCGGTTTCTTGCTCCGGCACTGTTCGGAGGAATGCCCTGTTTTCTTGCAATAATGGCATGTTAGGGGCTTGCCCGAGTTCCCATTTTTGTGGGAATTTGATCCTCCGAGGAGGGACGGGGGATTTATCTTCCGCCCCATGGATCCTTCTTGAGGGTGGTGAGTTTCCCACGTCTGCTATTCGGCAACACTCGGTGAGTGTTGCTGGGGCTTTTTCCACTATATGAGTGGTGAGGGCAGGAGGGGCGTAGCGCAGGAAATGCTCGAGTTTAAACCGCTCCAGTACCTCGGCAGTGCTTGTGGCTCCTTTGGAATCGAGCCATTTTGTTAATGCCCGCTCCGAATGGTACTCCCAATCGGACCAAGTCTGGCCTGCTTCTCTTGGCTGCTCTCTCCAACGTCTCCTCCACTGCTCGGGGGTAATCTCGTACGCCTTCGTGACTGCTTGGCGTATGGCTTCCCAGTTTCCCCTATCTTCTGCTGAAAGGGCGTGGTAGGCAACGAGAGCCTTTCCGCCCAGGAATTTAGTGAGAACAAGGGAGAGTTCCACAGGGGAGAGGTCGCAGCACTCCAGGACTCGTCCGGCCCTTTCAAGCCATACTTCGGGTTCGGACTCTGTCCATTTTGGCATGAACGAGTGAGCTTGGCTGAGGGCACTCATTCCCGCTGCTGTCGTTCTAGCATCTGGAGCTCATGGGCGCGCTCTCTCTCTCTCCGCCTCTTGGGCAATTCTTTCTCTCTCTCTCTCTTCACGTTCCTTCTCCTCTCGTTTCTCTTGGGCAATTCTTTCTCTCTCTCTCTCTGCCTCTTGGGCAATTCTTTCTCTCTCTCTCTCTTCACGTTCCTTCTCCTCTCGTTTCTCTTGGGCAATTCTTTCTCTCTCTCTCTCCGCCTCTTGGGCAATTCTTTCTCTCTCTCTCTCTCCGCCTGTTCTTTCTCCTCTCGTTTCTCTGGGGCAATTCTTTCTCTCTCTCTCTCCCTCTCCGCCTGGCATCGTTCACTCGCTCCTGAACCCATTCTCTCAGATCTTGCCCCGTTAGTCCCATGTCCTTTCCAGTTGACATGTAGAATTTGAAGTCCTCGTTTTGTTGGGCTCTGGTATTAGCCATCTTGAAATAATGGTTATATGGTATGTCTGAAAAGACTCAGGTTGTCTGAAAAAGACTCAATTGCAGGAATCTGAAACTCTCAGTTGTTCAGACTGCAGGAGAATGGATCTGTCTGAATAAGACAGTTGATTAGTAAGTCTGAGGAGACTTGTTAAAATTTAATATGTCTCGGAAAGACGTGGTTGTTTCGTGGCGAACGAATTTTAATATGCGTCTGGGAAGACGCAGTTGGATTTTGTCATGCTCGGACTTGGCCGGCTGTAACTGTGAAGTTAAGGAGTTGTTCTAACGAACTAGAATGATCAGTCCGGTAAGGGCTTAGATGTGTGTGAAATACACTAAAATAATGTCTCAAAAGGACTTGATTTTGGGTTTCCCGCAGGAATTAGGAATTCTCGCCTCTCGCGACGAAAATTTTTTGGGGGGGGCAAGTCTCTGAGGACTTGTAATTTTTGGTTGAGGAATTCACGCCACGTGCGACGTAGAATTTTAGGAGTCTCTGAGGACTTGGAATTTTGGTTGAGGAATTCTCGCCTCGTGCGACATAGAATTTTTTTTAGGAGTCTCATAGGACTTGGAATTGTGGAATTTGGAGGAATTCTCGCCTCGTGCAATGTAGAATTTTTTTAGGAGTCTCTGAGGACTTGGAAATTTTGGATGAGGAATTCTTGCCACGTGCGACGTAGAATTTTAGTAGGAGTCTCTGAGGACTTGGAAATACGATTCGTCCCTTAGGACTTAGAAATTACTAACGGGAAAAACCCAAAGAAAAATGTTTGCAGAGAAATGAATGAAAAAAAAAATGCTACACACACGGGCATGGGCGGGGGTAGGGGGGTGCAGGACGTCTGACCATCACCGGAGCTATTTTTAGATTCTGTGTGAATGGACCCGTCTATTTATAGACCGTCTGGGATTCCGGGGAATTTCCCAGGATGAGAGGATAACAGTAAAACGACCTAGTAATTTTCCCTATCAGCGGAGTTTAAATTTCGCTTTCCTAACACCTAACTCGAATTCTAACTACACTGAGAGAATTTCAGCAATGCAAGCTGACTTCGTCTTGTCCCACGTGGGAATTTATTCGCGCCTAAATAACAATTCGCTAATCTGAAATGCGAAGTAAAATTTATCATAGAGGAATTCCTTTCGCACTATTCCTTGAAGCAAAGAATATGGCAAGGATTTTAACACTTTCATGCATGCACTAAATGAAGAACATTCATCTCTGTATTAATCATTTTTTTACTTAGTGCAGAAATAGAAAGTCAGCATCATGAAATCGATACTTGGTTAAAGAGATCGAGTAACTGGGCAGTGGGAGCAATAGCCTTTTTAGGCTTGTTGTATAATAATAATAATGATAGTAGTAGTAGTAGCACAGTAGTAGTAGTAGTAGTAGTAATTATTCTCGTTTACAGCAAGTGGCCTTAAATACCAGAAAGAAACTGATATCAATATGAATTGCTAATATTATATATATATATATATATATATATATATATATATATATATATATATATATATATATATATATATATATATATATATATATATATATATATATATATATATATATATATATATATATATATATATATATATATATATATATATATATATATATATACATTTTTCCTGGCGATTTAGTTTGAAATATTCTCTGGGAGACAGGTAGCAACAATTTAAGGTAATTTAGCCTTGTGATTCTGACTTGGTGGGTCCAGGAAAACATAAAAAAAGAGGAAAACAAAGGGGAATTTCATATGAGCGTAAGGCTCTTGTTACTGAGGAAAATATTACGTAAAACACATGGGCAAACTTGCAGGAGTGTATTTACATAAGTAACGTTAGTACGGGAAAGAGGAATGCAAGTAGATTATTGATCCTGGAGGGGATTCCTACTGGATGAATGAAACTGGGGGATTCCAGACACAGTCCAAGAAGCTTCCACGATATAGGGTCCCTCTGAAATGAGAGATATGCACATTATACGCCAGTAATGAAAATAGACAAAAGAATAATGAATTCGAAGCTGCACTGAGGGTGCCAAGGGGCTTCGATGAATTAATGATAGCTTAGCACTGCCGACACTCGAGGAGCACGGACATTTGACAAGAGATTCGGTGATTACTGGCTCTCAACTTAAGTAAATGTTACGAGACAAAAGCGTGACTGAATGGAGGTCTTCCAGAGCACTTTACCGTAAGGCAGATTTGGTTCCAGCGTAGAAAGCGGTCTGTGGATGACTTGCGATTTCCGAGGGCGAGTTCTTCCACGTGTTAGGTTGCGGGGCGCCACGTAAAAGGGCAATGCGTGGGAATTTCACGAAGGGCCAGGCAATGGGATGTGGGCCTCAGGCAGGTCAACGGTGGAGCGAACACGGGGCTCGCAGTCGAAGGGCACGAGGAGAAAGTATACTTTGAAAAGGCCACGTGGTTAGTAGCTAACAGAGGGCCAAGGCATGGCCGAGATTCGGGGACTTCTTCACTCCCTATCTTCCAGCGCGCGTGTGAGAGCGAACCTCGATTTGGTTTCTGCTTTTATCTCCTCCTATGGGGCAGGGGGCACGTCCAACACATAGGGGGAGTTGAGTCATGTTCAGCTGATGCCCGCAGGGGGGGTTTTGCCTGTAAGAAGACGACCAGACAGATTTACTTTTGCCTCGCAAAGGAATTACCTACTTAAAGGGAGTGGCCTTAATCTGTTTTGAAATATCGATCGGCCGACAGTAAATGAAAACAACAAAAAAAAAAAGGAAAAAGGGGGAAGCAATTTGCTAGTGAGTTCTTGCTAATTATGATAATATATATATATATATATATATATATATATATATATATATATATATATATATATATATACCATATACCCCAGCCACCAAATGCTTAATTTAAAGCTGGAAAATACAACAGTGCATTTTGCACTGCCTGACAAGGAAGGGCGAAAGGAATATTGGCCCCTCCCTTAATCTGTTAATCGCACTGTATATCCATTTCAACTTACTCTTCTCAAACATGTGATGCTGCGGGAAACTTTTGTTTCCACAGACACGAGGTTGTGAAGAGACTAAGCCTGGCCGGAGGCAGAATAGAGCCGGTGACATGGATTAAGAGAATGAACACCTGGACCTTGAGTCATAAATGATGCCCATGCATGGGGAAACGACGCTGACCCCATCTACCTGTGGGTAATCTTCTGACCCCTGACTGAAGGCGTATAAGAGCCTCACCGAAAGAACAAGCAAGAGAGACACATCTCCCCCTTCCATTCCCGCCTCCTTCAGAGAGCCATGCCCTACCACGTGGTCCTATCTTGTAGGGATCTTTGGTATTCTTACAAGTGAAGCCCTTAGCCCTTCCTCTGCCGCCATTACCCTCGCTGAAGCCACCTCTTCTACAAGGTAAAGTGATCTGTTGCAAAGGTTCTTCCAGTCAGTCACACTGTTTTAATTCTCGTGCTAAACTTCCTATTTCCATTTCTAAGTGGCAGTTTTTCCATATCAACCTTGCCTTGTTAGGGCAGTGTTAAGTTATCTTCTCCGCTCATTCCCCACGCAAGTGCTTGTGCTCTGGAGTGCTGTTGGACTTTATTAGGGAAAAGTTAGCCGTGCAAATTAGGAGGTCGGATTTGTAATCCATTTTTTGTGCCTGTGAAAGTATTTATTAATTATTTGATTAACATTGGATTATCATTATTCGTTGCTTAATTTCATGCTTTCTTATGAAATGTTTTATACATATGCACTTCTCTAACGTATATACTTATATAACTTACATGAACTGACCCTAATTTTCTATTGAAATCTTAATACTAGAGCTGAGATATTCTATTTTTTCCTACAGATGCACAGTCAATTAATGGAGACATTCCTGTGATCGATTTTAGTTACGTTGGGGCTATGATTATGCGGGACTTTATGAATACTAGACCAGTTAACATTTCATGCCTCGATTCATCAGATTGATGGATGTAGCAAAGAAAAATTTGCAAATAAATACTGAGCTAATACTGTTATCTTGCCTTTTACGACACTGAATTGTTAATACTTGCTGGAGACTTTTTTGTGTAACTTATGGGAGCATATTTACTTCGGTTGGACACGACATTACTTCTTAATAAGATCAGTCTGATAAATTCAATGAAAAACTTTATAACAAAAAATTCATACATGTTACTCCATAGAGTTTCGTTGAATGAGAATGAATTTAGGAAATATTCTTCGAATTAATAGCTCAGTTCTTAGTAATGTTTTTATTTGTTCAGTTTTCTCTCTTTACTTTCATGACATGCTCACGTTCATTTTGAGTAAGCCCAATACACAATTAACTAAGTAAACAATCTTCTGCAGGAAAGTGTTCGTATAAGCAAAAATGATAACAGAAAAAATTCATGGTTGAAATCTCAAGTGTCTGTATACACACCCACGCACATATATATATACGGGATGTCCACAAAGTCATGGTGCTATTTAAAATACCTGTAGCTTCATAACTATACAGGATAGCATTGATCTGTAAAAAAGGATAAGAAAGAAGAATGACCTAAATTTTTTATTCTTCCTGTTAATTTCCAACATGCCCACCATCATTACTAGCACAGAGAAATACGATTCTAAAGTTCTCAGAGGACATTTTCCAGCTGATTATCAGTAATACCTTCAATCACATCAGTTATCCACTTCTACCAACCCAACTGTTAGGGAGTTTCTCATTTAGAAACTGCCTAACTTGCAGAGCAAAGTGACAAGGTGCACCATCTTGTTAAAAAACTGTATTCTCTGTAAGTTCTAATTGATCAAGCTTAGGATTAAAGTAATTTTGTAGCATTTCTAAATAGTTATCATCATAAACAACACGTCTTTCAAAAAAGAATTGCCCTATGATTCGATTCTTTCCCAGAGCACACCAGATATTAACTTTGAGAGAATCTCTTTCATGTTCAACAGATTCACGTGGCTTTTCAGTTCCCCAAATACGGCAATGCTGCCTGTTGGCCTTGCCATTAATGTGGAATGTTGTTTCGTCAGAGAACATTAAATTATTAAAAAATGCATAACTAGTATTAATTCTTTCATTGAATTGATGACAGAAAGTAATACTTGCATGATAATCCTCTTCTAGCAACATTTGACGCATTTGGATTCTGTACGCTTTCACATTAAGTTTTTCCCGTAGAACCTTATAAACAGTAGATTTTGAAAGCCTCATCTCCAAACATGCTCGTCTTAGACACTTTCTCGGACTTCTTTCAAAGCATTGTTCTGTAGATACTACAGTTCCTTCATCAACACATGGTCTAGCAGACCGTGGTTTGTCAATAAACAGAACCTGTTATCTTAAATTTCTTCATTCACCTGGCTGTGCAACTCCTGGTTGGTGCTGCTTAGTTGTACTGGGTTGTAAACCTTCTTTGGACAGCGACAGCACATTTTAGGTCAGCCAACCAAAGAACGCAGTTAATTTTCTCTTCTAGTGAAGCCATGGGTCAACAGCAGTTCTGAAAAAGAAGTAATTTTTAAGCTTCAGAAATTGTGAAAAGTATTTTGATAAAACAAATAATAAATAAAACTTCAGAAGAACAGAAAAACTAGATACATCAAGCCTTATCTTTTTTACAGATTGATTCTATCATGTATAGTTGCAAAGCTACAAGAACTTTTAATAGCACCATAACTTTATATCCTATATATATATATATATATATATATATATAACTTTAATATATATATATATATATATATTGAGAGAGAGAGAGAGAGAGAGAGAGAGAGAGAGAGAGAGAGAGAGAGAGAGAGAGAGAGAGAGAGAGAGAGAGAGAGAGATATATATATATATATATATATATATATATATATATATATATATATATATATATATATATATATATATATATACATACATACATACATATATATATATACACGTGTGTTGTGTGAGTAATTTCCTTTATGCATCACCAGATACTCCAACATCAGAAATTATCCCCATAAATCTCCCAAATGCAGTAAACTGCAACTCCTTATACAGCCTGCACGTGTAGAACTTGTATAAATGGTTTCGATACCCGCACATTGGTTTGTAAGTGAATGTTTTAATTTCATGCCTTCATTTAAAAAACTTTGATTGTCATAATTTATAGCAAAGTCAACTAATACACACACTCGCCTCACCTCACTTCAATAAACCATGAAAAAGATGACAGAAAACAAAAATTCTTCGGAAGATGTGAGAGTGAGGGGGACTAAACCAATTCTTACTTTCAAACCGAGCTTTTTACCTTTCGTATCCTGCAGGTACTCTACTGTAGTCCGTTCTATTTGCTATACTAGAGAGAGGGCGGTCTGGAACTCCAAGTTACTTTCAATCAAAGTGAGATGCCCCAAAGGGAAGGGAGCCATCTGAAGCCTCAGGGGAGGGTCAAGTGATAAGAGCGTTGTAGGAATCAGAAATAAACTTTTAAGGGGAAGGGTGGATGAATTCACTAGCTGAGAGCTGAAGGTCTAAGGATATAGAAGTCCAAGGATATACTGTAAGGATTCGAGATAGAGTCTGAGGCCTGAAGAAATGTTAAATTTTGACTGTCGCATACCTGCATGACTCACTTCATGACGATGCAGCCTAATAATATCATCCTTAACCTAAATCAGAATGAAATAGCCATTGTTTGTAATTATAACATCAGTAGATTGCACAATGTGCATCACATCTAAGTAGCCACTTTTTCAGATACTATATTTCCTCACTTCTTCAGGTGTGAGGTGAAGTTACTTGTCTCAAAGACCTTTAAAATTACCGTTGACGTCCTGGTTCTAAAGTAATTTATTTCGTGTACTCTCTCTCTCTCTCTCTCTCTCTCTCTCTCTCTCTCTCTCTCTCTCTCTCTCTCTCTCTCTCTCTCTCTCTCTCTGGGGTTTCAGAAGGCAGCCAGTGCATAGTACTGCTATTTCTGACCTCTTCGCTTCAGTATGAGACTTTGTAACATGGTGGTTTTCAAGTTCCCAATTTAAGAGTGCCATCTGTCATCTGTGCTTCAGTCAGCTCAATTTCTAACAGGTCAACGTAGCTTTTCCGGTGCTTTTCATTCATAACGAAATTACTATCGGAAATGATAAATATTATGAAGAGCATAACAAATAATTAGTAATCATTAAAGATTGAACTGAATTAGATGACAGAAGCCCAAGGATTATGTTTAAACAACAAACTGGAAAGCAATCCCTAAAAATAATAATAAAAAATGAATGAAATTGATTCCTTGAAACGGAATGGAACGTTAGTTGGACAAAATGAATATTCAAGATATGAAAGATCAAGAATATATGGTCCCCATCCACATCTGTCATAAAGTGTCGCAAAATAATTCAGTGGACTAATTTAGACTTGAATAGAGAGAGAGAGAGAGAGAGAGAGAGAGAGAGAGAGAGAGAGAGAGAACAGGAATAGTAACTTGTAAATCTCTAAAATGAACATGATTCTTATGCAATCAGCTTTAATATACAATCGAATCTTGAATACATCCTTACACATTTATAGATAAACTTTTCCCAGGATTTCTCCCATAAGCTTTCACTAAACGTCGAAAATATTTCAAATGGCAATTTACGAGAAAACACTTCTTTGTTGTCTGTACAACTAGTAACTGTAGTCTTCCTACAAAAGCATTCTTTTAGTTCTCACGTGACAGTTTTATCGAAATTGAAACCTGAACCCCTGTAGCCATTACTGATTGCAAATAACGCACAGTCCACATGAATTCCTGTCATATGGTCATTTACCGCATTATCTATGAATTTACAAATAGAAATATATGTTTTTCAATGTCTCGTACACAGAAACTCGAAACTGGTTTAGTCGAATGAAAAGTTATTAATTTTCAATTATCGGAAAATAAATCTGGAAATGCTTTTTATATACTGATGAAATGAATAATAGTTTGCGCTTTTATATGGCTTTGGAAAAAACAAGGCTATTGTTACCATAGTTCGCTTATAATATAAACAAGTCATATGGGTGCAAACACTCATTTGATTTGTGAAAAGCCATTCATTACAGGTGAATTAAAGCTGGAATATTTTTATACATTGGGGTAACATCATTATGACGCAAATTAGAGTTCTATGAAAATAAGCATAATTTTAACCTTGAGCTTTTTAGATAAATTTCAAACTACTATGTTTTTTTAATTAACTATTTAATTTCTAATTTAGGAAATATAATCATAGGGCGCAAATATAGTGTTGATATCAAGGAATGGCCTAGTTAATCTAAATTGAAAAAAAAATCTTGACTTTTTCGCAAAAGTATATTAGAGGAAAATAAGCATTCGAAATGAGACTGAATGTTGAAATTTGTATTAGTATTTGATTCCTACAAAGATATACTTTACAATGAGGACGTTGTCTCCACCGTTACTGTTGTGCAGTGTGTCCTTCATCACAAAGTTTTACTAATGTCTAAGCACCAGTGTGAATCTTCTAACCGCAATAGATTCGAAAGTCATTTGGGAAGGAAATTTTCCATTCATTTCCTTTCCGGATTCCAAAGCTTTCAAGCCCCTTCAGCAATTCTATGTATCGTAACAGCCACTATAGCTTTTCATCTCATTTATTTTCTCATTTTTTTTTTTTTAGATATGCTTTCTTCTGAAAGCTTTGGAATCCGGAAAGGAAATGAATGGAAAAATTTCCTTCCCAAATGAGTTTCGAATCTATTGTGGTTAGAAGATTCACATTGGTGCTTAGACATTAGAAAAACTTTGTGATGAAGGACACACTACACAACAGTACCGGTGGAGACAACGTCTTCATTGTAAAGTATATCTTTACAATGAAGTGTATCCCAGATATATATATATATATATATATATATATATATATATATATATATATATATATATATATATATATATATATATATATATATATTATTCTATATATATATATATATTATTTAGGGTTCTCATTGGACAACAGTGAGATATGTGATGACCTATCTGCGGCTCTCACGGCAGGTTTCTTTTATGCTGACATTGGAATTTGCGCAGTCAGATGCAAAGAGCTATTTGATCAAGGTGGGAACACATGGAAACAGCATGACAGGACATTGTACCGATGCACCGGAAATGCCCAGTTCCGGTCGGGTATGTGCGTGTGTGTGTGCGATCTTCCATGATATACTTATGGGAGGAACAGTGACTCTCGCGAGTGAGACGGCCTCGATCCTGAAGTGGATCATATGTGTAATTAACCTGGTGTATTGTTGAAAGAAACCGCCAGTATGAAGATACGTTATTTACGGCCATAAGAAGTAAGTAAAAACATACAGTGACTTTGAAATCTTTTCCAGGCTTTAGAAGGAAAGCCCCCGGTTGAAAAGAAATGGAAATGAACGATGTCTACATAATGACTATTCCATTTTATGTTCCATTATACAGTTTTTTGTTTGAACATGTATGTATGTACATTCATTGCAGGTTTTAATATAATGATATATTTCTTTCTACGGGAATCCGAACACCGTCCTGGAAGGACGAATTATTTGGAAGTGTTTACTTTACTCTTATATACGATATGACTTTACCTGTGGTCTTTACGACATTATTACTTTGTTTGATGACCGGGGTATTAATCATTAGTATTGCTTGGCATAGAGTCATTATCCTACTTGCTTGTGAAACAGTATCTCCTTTTTATGACCGTAACTTTTGCGGGATCACTTTCGTTAAATATATCAATAAAGTCTAATTTTGTAAATCGGTGTCTCATTTCAGTAGGCCTTTGTGTAAAGATAGGTTTAGTGAGAGTCTTATGACGAAGGAGAAGGGATCTGCTGACATATATATATATATATATATATATATATATATATATATATATATATATATATATATATATATATATATATATATATATATATATATACTTCCTTCCCCTACAGTATAGAATACACTGCCACCCACCCAAGCAACGTTGTTCTTTATTCTTCTTTGAATAATTTAGATCCTCCTAATCACTCAGGAAACCATAACAGGCGGAAGCCCCTGCACTAAATAATTCAACTTTGTTATGATTCATCAGCTTTATTTCAGCAGGGGATCCCCTCGTTCTATTCTGTTTCAGATTTATTTCCCGAAATGCAGAGGAATACAATTATTTTATGGTCACCCTTCCGCCCGTCAGCATAGTTCATTTTCATGGAAGCAAAGCTTCCCCTCTGGTTGTTGCAAAGTGGCTGGAATAACGCGTCGTTTCAGATCAAGTTAAAAGCAACATTACGACACCATACGAATCTCTCTTCCTGACTAAATTTAGTCATCGTACTGTCTCTCAGTGCATTTTTCTCTCTTATTTAGTACTGAATGGTTTACGACAGAATATCTGCATCTGTAAAAAAGAACAAAATCAAGCTAACGAACTGTGTTAGCTCTGACCTTTACTGTGAAATACATCTATCATGAAACAGAATCTTTTCACTATTATCTTTGACACATTCAACTAACTTCTACAGGAAGTAAGGCCTTTGAGACGCCTTGTATTCATCATCATTTGTACCGTTTCAATTGCGCTGTTTTATTTCATATATTGTCTGTATTAGAGGACTTGACAGTCCTGAAGGATCAAGTATAAAAATCATAAATATTGCCCATGCAATTTAGACCACAGATAACACGTTGTGGAGTTTTTGACAGACATTCGACCAAATTCAGTCCGATAACCCTCATGGCGATTTAACCTTTTCTTCTTCTTTCCTATAGCCTTCATTAATCAGTCTTAGCGTATATTTTGTGATTGGAAGGAATTGGCCCAAAATACATTTTGGCAGAGAAGTTAGGGTCTCTGTATACTGTAGCAGCAATCTCAAATCCTGAAATTTATTTTTATCAGACCTAAAACGCTAGAGTTCATGGCTTGGTCCATTAACTTAGGATCCCTACATAGTCTGACAGTCTGTCAGATTTTAGAGGGGATTTTTTAAAATGTTTCATTGAACTGCAACACGTTACTGAAGTCCTTTCAGCCTTCTGAAATTCGTCGACCGAATGAATAACGCCGGATAGTCTTTTCAGACGTGAAGAACGCAGTTCGCTTTTTCCCACTGAAGGGATCACTGATGTCAGTATCGGAACGTATACTCAAAATATTTCAATTAATATTACTGATAACGAAAATATAAAGAGGTATTCGAAGCAGGGAATATATATAGCGCGAGAATAAATTGCAAATGTAGAAAAAATATAGGATTTGAAGCCTTATTGCACTGTGCATACTACTGAAATAAATAGGCAAATAAGCAAGCAATAAGACGGCTCTTATATACTTCCTTTCGAGATGAAGTGAATTGACTTCTTTGTCGTGTATGGCTGTAACCGGAATCACATCGGAAGGGAGAGGTTACGACCGGAAACCAAAAAAAAAGGTTAAAATTAAATAATTGCAAAAGTAAAAATTTGGGTAAAACTAATTTACTTTTCAAATGGCCCCGCCTTTTGTCCATTTGATCCGATCTTTTCAGCTTTCAGACAATATTTCTTTGCTGAGTTATTTCATCCATCGAGTTGTGAGTATCCTATAAATTACTCTCACTTCTTAAGTAGCTCATTCAATTGTTTTCCGCAGGGAATTTCCTAGATCTTGTGCTCATGAATGATACTCCTCAAGTGTTTATGCGCGAAATCAATCATAAGCCAAAATAACAGCAAACACTCAAACGGTATATAGTGGCAAAGATAACAGAATAAATGAAAAGTAAAAAGGAATACTTTTAGAATTGCATTAAAATTTCCTCGATGATATATCGACAGACATATTAAAATAATTCAGCGGTGTTAGGTGAGGTGTTAGATGAGATACAATAACTCCAGTGAAAAGGTTATGTGCCCCGCGATAAGCTAGCTAATGTTGTAACTAGTGCAGAAGTGGCCTTTCAGGTCTTTAGGAAAGTCATACCTAATTAGATCACTGATCAGATAGATTCCTTTCGCTCAGGGATATCCTACATGGAACTGAAATGGTCACCACACTAACAAGAATTAGCTGTCATTTTTATGCTATCCCTGACATAAATCCCATATGTTAGATGGAATCAAGTAAAATAACCATTTCCAGAATCTTCTTGGATACAATTTGTATGACCCATTAGATTTGTGATGATGCAGAGTTATATCAGTCAAAGCATTGTATCACATCATGAACCAGATTTTTAAGTTCAGTAAATGAGGAAAGGATTTGGAACCAAAGCATTTCATAGAGTTTTGAGTATATAAAGAAGAGAAGCAAAAGTTCAAACAAATATATTCGTGCTATATAATACACATGGGTCCGAGTGGCTATGTCAGACTTGCACATATTTTTCAAGAAAATGAACAGTAATTTCATCATACATATAAGAATTTTTTCATATTCTTGAAAACTAAAAAGTCTTACTTTCGTAGGAAATGAAATGAAAGGAGATTATTGTATGTAGAATAAAAAGAGCCTGTAAACGTTCATCCCAGTGGGGGTGAGACCTAGTCTGTGTCAGGGAACAAATGAAGGAGCATCCTCTACTGACCACGGACCGAGAGGTTTTTTCCCCTTCAGGTAAGCTGTATGTTTGTCAAGTTTCCCTGACAAGGGCATGAAGGCTCCCCAATTAGCGAGGAACATCAGTTTCCCAAGGGA
>NC_089769.1:26076967-26131967 GCF_040412425.1 Macrobrachium rosenbergii
TTATTCATTGAACAGAATGACCGTCTGGATGACGATGAGTTTATATTGTAGTTTCTCAATCTCTCGAAAGAGTTTCTTTGTAGCAATAAGTAAATCATACAGCAGCCGTCCGAAGTTCATTTATTCCTTGACATTTCGGTAGAGCTTTCTACCATTTTTTAAAAGGCGAATGAAGTCGGGGTACAACTATATTATATTTATACCCGCAAGCAGGGTTACAGAAATTTTTTGCGATTTTTGTTTGGTTATCAAAGCTGGGAGGGAATCCTCCTATTGGCTGGGCATGGAATGACTCGCCAGGGAGAGTCTGGCTGACATGCGTAGGCGCTGATTGTCTGCACCAGGCCCTGGGAGTTCTGATCATAGGACACGCTGCCTGAAGTGGCAGGCAGCTTAATTGCTATCCCAGGGGCGTGCCTTGCTGTTTTGATGGTAGTAGGGAGAAGGGTCTCCTGGGTTCTGTTCAGTGATGGTTTCCACTGGAGGATGGCAAGGGCCTCCTTTTATTAGAGGCAGCAATGGTCATTGTTGCCGTCCAGGATTTTTGTGCTCCTTACAATCTGCTACAAATTGGGGAGGGCACTGCCGTGTTCCCTCACGTAGTGCTGTTATACCGACATTTATTGTAGGTGAACAATGATCCTCTTGGAAAGTCGAGTTGTAGTCATACCAACATACGAACGGCAGCATCCATTATCAGGGCACAATATTGGTAAACCACTGGGTAGTCTATTCTTGTACAGTAGATCATGAGGTTGACTTTTTTTTGCCTGTTTCAGTGGGTTTTACATGGGCACCAATGATGTTCTTCAGGGCTACCTCATCTTTCTTATACTCTGTGTTCATGTAATCCTTATAGAACAGTCTAATGGTCCTCTCACTCTCACAAGGGGCATGGTTCTCCTGGCTATACCAACTGTCAATGGCATTTCTCGTCAGACTGGCTACCCAATGGTAAGAATATATGTTGTCCATAAGGATTTGAGTGACATCGCCCTTCTTCTTCCTATCACTGTCCGGAGAATGACAAGGGGCACCCCTGGGATAACAATTCAGCCATCAGCTACTTCAGGCAGCAAGCCCTATGACCAGAACTCCCAGGACCTGACACCAGCTAATCACCGCATACATTGGTCAGCCAGACTCTCATGGATGAGTCATTCTGCTCTCAGCCAATAGGAAGAGCTCAACTCCCAACCTCTGACAACCAATCAAAAATCACAAAAAAAAATATCTGTAAGCCTGCCTGCTCATGTAAATGTGGCACAGTTGTCAACCCGGCTTCATCACAGTTTCGTCTGAGTGCTCTCCCCAAGAACATCTCTTCTATGCCAGAGAGGTCTTTCCTGGGTATGTCCTTCTGGGCATCAGTGACGTAGGAAGACCCCGAAGACGGCTCCAACCCTGTTATCATCTAATCCTTGAGGAATCCCTATAAGAAGGTCTTGTCACCCCAGACAGTGACACCCACTCCCCAGAGTTCGTCAGAGGAAGACCCTGTGTCATCTAGCCCTCCTGCTACCAATGGATGGATGACTGTAAAAAACCCAAAGAAAGCCAAGAGGAGGATCCTGAAGAAGGAGGAGGAAGCCCCCCTCCAAAGCCCTTCATCTGTTGCCACTCTTTCGCAAGAACTCCCGAAATTTTGCATCACTGCGAAGGGAGAGACGTCTGCCTATGCCCTAGTGTCAGACTTGGGAGCTGGAAACCAAGAATTAAAGATGTCAGTGAAACCAGACCAGCAGCAACATGATTGTCACTCCAAAAACTGCAGAAAGTGCCGATTTCCTGTGAAAACGCACTGATTTCCAGCTACTGGATCCATCTGAATGGATCAAGAAAGCAGTGATTTGCAAGTTCCCAACTTCTCTGCCCCTAGAACCGATTCTTCAGCTGCAGAACGTCCTCGGGGCTCAGAGATGCATTGGAAGGTTGGGGAACCCCCACAAAGGAACACATACCAACCCACATTTCCCTTGGTGTATGGGGATCTTTCCCTACTGAGGTCTACACACCTGAGCCCTTAAGATGCTTCAAGGACCAGAGGTTTGGCTACCACAGCAGCCACTGCACAGCAAAGGAGAGATGTGGAATATGCAGCAAACCACACCCCACAAAACAGTGCCTCGATGCCTACAAGAAGGGAGAAGCAGTGATTAGGAAGTGCCCCAATTGTTTCCGTCAACACCATGCCTGGAACAAGCCTTGCAGTGCCAGACTGGAGAGAGTGGCATGGCTGAAAAGCACTTTTCTACCTTCAAGACCGTCAGGGATGACTCTTAAGCATGCGGAATCTACAAGAATGGAACCTAAGCAATCACTTGCAGCAACACCACAGCAGTACCCACCACCCAGACCACAGAAGCAACACAAACTCTGAGAAGAAAGGTCGACCATACTCCAAAGACACGTAAAACTGTGCCTCCACTTTCCCTTCCTTCTGATTCAAACCCCTTCCATCTCCCAAACCTGAAACTCTCCCTTCCCTCACCTCTTCCTCACACCCATCTCCTTCCTCCTCCAATGTTCCAGCCAGCGCCAGCTGAGAGAGTGCCACAACAGGCAGTGACAGTTCCATAACTGTCACAATTGAAGGTATCATCATTCTCTTTGAGAAACTTACGGGAGAGCCTGTCGACAGAGGAACATTGCTGGAATGTATACAACCCCACCTCATCCAAAACTCTCAGCCTAAAGCAGCTGCTGTTCACTTTGAATAACAGCTGCCCCTTCAAATCTCACAACAAAAAATTCTCATTTTTCCTGAGCAAGTGACATCTTTGAAGTATCCTCCTCATATTTCGAAACTTTTTCTCGATCTGCAATTTTTCCATTTTCCTTCCTGGTCCTCTACGACTCAACCACTACTTTCTGCTGTAGAACTTTTCCTTCTACTGGTGGGAACTGCAAGGTTTAATAGGGTTGGTAACCCTGTCTGTCCTTCTCTTTCTTTATTTTACAACCACCCATTTTAATCTCTACAGATTACATCTATTGTTACGGGCTGCTCTGAGAGCAAGAGCCCATGCCGGCATTGTGCTGGCTTAATCTTCAACAACAACCCTGGCTTCATTCAACTTCTGAAAAATGGTAGAAAGGCCTACTGAAATGTCAAGGAATAAATTAACTCTGGACAGCTACAGTATAATTTGCCTACTACTACAAAGAAACTCATTTGAGAGATTGAGAAACTACAAAACAAACTCAGCGGCATCCAGATAGCCATTATGTTCAATGGATTTTGTTTGAGAGAAGATTTTTTCTGAGATATCGTTATTGCTATTATTGTAAAAACAATTGCTGTTTAATGTCATTTAACTTATAGAGAGTCTTCCCTATTCTTCTTATATTCTTCTCGTCTGCAGGTAGGTGGTATAATAAATTTCCCAAGGACATGGAAAGATATTCTGCTTTTGTTGTTCATTTTACTCTTGCACTTCAATGCACACTCAGGTGGTCATCTGAACAGAGAATGTGTGAAATCAAAGGTAAACAGGTATTTATAGCAGGAAGTACAGATTGATGTCTTGGTGGGTCGAATTTTCATTGGTCGGTTTTCGCCTCAGGCAAGTCGAATTTTCATTGGTCAGTTTCTGCCTTGGGGGATCTACTGTCGTGTCCTTATTTATTCTTTCTTTCTGTTTATGTCTGCTATTCGTTGCCAAGTTAAGAAGATTACTTTTCTTTATAGATGCTTATCGTTCTGGCTTTGTTATGTAGCAGTGTGCTTTATTCCCAGGAGGCTTGAAGATGCAAGGTAGTTTTCTTTACTTCATTAACACAATAATAAGGTTACAGAAGGTTTACAAAATGAATTGTAGTGCAAGATTACAGTGATGGTCAAATGTGAACCTTTCTTCTTATATCAGCCCACAATTGGTGAGGCTTACAACCTCATCCCCTATTTTCTCTCTGCTTCTCTGCTACCTTCTCTTTTTCTGCTCTGCTGCTCCCCCTCAGGAACTGGACTTCTTAGAGTTTCTGAAGTGTTGGTCCCACCATCGAAGGAATTGGAAACCTTGCTTTTGTCCACCTTCATTAGATGTTTCGATGGTTGAGACTTGTCAAAGGCAGCACATTTTGGGTGGTTTTGGAGAAATGCACCACCTTCAAAAAGAGGTGCTCTGACATCACCGGAAGTTATGGATTCCAGTGGCTGTTTAGCCAGCTAAGGCCACCATGCGTTTTGTTACGAATTCCTTGTGATTTCCCACTCGATTAAGTGCAGTCATAGTAGCTTCGTAACCACGGCTTACAGTCATGCCACCCAAGTTTGGCTTTTGTAATCCTAACACAGGTTTAGCTTTTCTGGCACTGGTTTACAAATCCTTTATGCTTTCCAGTTTGGCCTTGTCATCTCGATATAACCAAAGCACAAATGTTGTTTTGCTATTCTCTCTCTCTCTCTCTCTCTCTCTCTCTCTCTCTCTCTCTCTCTCTCTCTCTCTCTCTCTCTCTCTCTCTCTGTTCGTTTCTTCTAATCTCTCTCTCCCTCTCTCTCCAACTATCAATGTCTATTAATGGAAGGTTTCTCTCTCTTTCTCTCTCTTTTGCTATGCTAATTAACACTTTGAATATTCAAAATTCTTAGTTATCACTAGATCACTCGGTCACATGCAACATTGTCTTCAATGTTTAAAAAACCATAAGAAAATGATTGCAACAAGTAAAATTGGTAATAAAATTACATAACAAAATTGCTTTTTCAACCATTGGAGTAAAGATATATATAGTTTTAAAAACATCACACTAAATTATAATCTAACACAATAAAACACCAAACATTTCAACTACAAGTACAGTACCTCATTTGCATGTCAAACAAATGTTAATATATAATTTCAACTACAAGTACAGTACCTCATTTGCATGTCAAACAAATGTTAATATACATGATGTTAACATTAGTTATCAATTATTGTTTCCTCTTAATTCTGTCAAAATCTCTTGTATTTTCTGTTCCACAAGATTCCTTACAATTATGAACAAAATAATAAGTACCATTATTAGCATTAGATTGAATAATGATAAAACAATTGAGACAGTTTCTTTATAGTGAAAATATTCATCAACATGGTTCAAATTGTCAAGTTTCTTTAATTCTAACTGGAACAACTTAAATTTCATCAATTTTGTGTGAGTAATTCTTATACTTGCTTTTATATTTATTGAAGTTATATGTTGTGAAAAGATGAGGTTCATAATACAGTTGGTTTTGTTATTACTAACTGACATGATGTGCAAATTAACATTTTGGCGACACACAGGGTAATGTTGTGACATTCATTGCTTCTAACTGCATCTATGGAAAATGCAAATTTTTCTGATCAATTATAAAGGTTTCAAACCCTTTTTCATGATTTGTTGTACATACATCTTTCTCTTGGTTTTGTTTTAACACAATTTCTTGAATACATGGATATGCATCAGTGCTCTTATAAAAGTTATCAAGATTGCATATATATTCTTGTTCTCTTAACAGATTACACTCTTGAAATTGTTGGTCTGTAAAGAATGACAACAACAAAGCGTGTTCTTCTAATACCAAAATGCTTGATTGTTCCCTTTTAGCGAATATTGGTTGGTTACTTACCAACATAGGAAATGGATACAGTGTGATTGGTATTATTTTGTGATCCTATTGTTGAAGACACGATCAAAATAATTTTATCATAAAGTATTTTGACACTTATTAAATTGTAATACATAAATACATCATCTACAAGTGGTTGTAATTGCTTTTTCATGATACAAAATTTAATTGTATCTTCAAGTTCTTTAGGAGTAATTAGTGTTGGGCTCAAGATACCTTTATAAGCAAGCAAAATGGCATTTAATGTGTTTTTGTGTTCCTGCAGAATTACTTCACTTTCTAGAGCAAACGTATTTAGGAACTGTAGATTCTCTAACTTATTCATTTCTGGTGTCACATCTTCATTTACCCTGTTTATGAAGCATTTTAGTTTTTCTGTTTGTTCTGTGTTTTGATTTTGTGAACTAATTACTTTATCACTTCCTCTTGTTGGGGCCCACTTTTCTAGCTGGTCAATTCTTTCTTTTTCGTGTTCTACATTCGATTCAGTGGCAACCCCAAATAATGTGTTCAAAGCAGTTCCAATGAAGGGTAGGAGGGATCTCTTTGATCTTGTTTGCACAGTCACTTCTATTTCTGAATTTAGGTTTTCTAATAAGGAAGTAACATTGTTGTTATCCCCTTCTGCAGAATTGTCCCAATATTCTTTTGAATGTCTTTTAACCTTTTCTCATAGCAACTTACTGTCTATCTTTATTATGCCTAAATCTTTAATCGTTTTGACATTTCCATGTCTTTTTAACAATGATCCCTTTCTTATTTCCACTTCTGAAGAAATGAGTCCAAACAGAACTATTACAATGATGAGCCGCATATTTGCATCTGTAAGTATAGACTTTTACCAGATTTTCTTTATATATATCTATATAGGTTTCTCTACATACATTACATTTATGATAGTTTTACCATACATATTATATACATTTATATATGTATTTAACTCTGTTTCGGAGATTATAATTTTTTGTTTACAACATTACACCATTTTCATGTCTTAGATTATCTACAACTTCAGAGGACCATGGATCAGTTTTTACTATTTTTATATGATTCCAGTGAACTACTTTTTCCTTTGGATCACTTTCATTGATTACTCTATATTTATTTAATTTTAACGCTTCTACAACTCTATATGGTCCAGTGAACTTGGGAGATACCTATACATTTGGCCCCTTCTAGAACATGATTTTATTTTTTTTTTTTTTTAAGAGATTTGAGTACCTACTTTAATGTCTGGTTTAATGGTACTTTTATTATAATATCTGGCATGAGTGTTATGAAACTCTTTTAATTTTTCCCTTGTTTTCATGATTGCCTCGTAAGTACGTCTGGTGTGGTGTTGCATCGTCTAATAATGTGTTAGGCATTCTTTTCTGATAACCATATAGCAAATAATGTGGGGATTCTCCTATTGTCTAATTTACACTATTATTCAATGTGAACTGTACGTCTTCTATTGCTAAGTCCCAATCTTCTGTCCGTGGGCTCACAAAAGTTTTCAGGATATCCTCTATTTTACGATTAGTTCGTTCTACTGCTCCATTAGAACTTGGTTTATAAGCTATTATTTGACTCTTATTCATTTCATATTTTCTTTAAAAGATCTCTAGTAAACTCAGCAGCATTGTGTGAAAGAAGAACTTGTGGAGTTGAATGTCTTGTGATAATTCTAGATTTAAGAGCTTCTGCTACTGTGGCTGCATCTCTGTTTCTTACTGGTACGATTTCTACATATCTGGTTAAATAGTCTAAGAAGACTAATATTTGTCTAGTTCCCTAATAGTGGTTGAAATGAACCTAAAAAGTCCATTGTGACTTCTACTTGAAATGGTTTAATTCCGATGGATATTTTCAACTGGAGCTTTAAGATTTACGTTACCTTTATGTTGATTACAAACTATACAGTTTTGTACAAAGTTTTGGCATCTTCACTACAATGTGGCCAAAATAATTTCTGGTTATGATTCTGCTTGTCTTTTTAATTCCTGGATGTCCTGCTAACTTATATGAGTGTGTTAGTTTTAAAACTTCTCTGATTAGTGTTTTTGGGATGTATAGACGAGAACAACCATTCTTCTCTGTTGGCTTTTTATACAACAATCCATTCATCAATCGAAAATCAGGTTTTAAAAATTCATCTGTCATTAACTGTCCTACTATCTGTCTGATTTCTGCATCATTTTCTTGTTGTACTTTCACTCTCTCTAGATCTAAATCTACTACTTGACAACTAAAGCAAAAGGTATTAGTGGTAATGCATTTTTCTGTTTCTTCCTGAGATCTGGATAATGCATCTGCCAAGATGTTAAATCTCCCTGGAATATACCTGAATTCTGGGGCAAATTCTAATACACTAATGAACCATCTATTGAACTTCATGTTGTTGGTAAAGGCTCTCTTTTTAAATAGTGACAAATGGGTTCGTGATCAGTAAGCAAATTAACCTTATGACCTAAAAGTATGTCTAAATTTCTTTAAACCCCAATATAAAGCTGGATTTAAAATCTACTAGCATAATATACTGCCCTCATTCTAGTTTTTGCCTTTTGTAACAATACAGCTCCTATTCCTGTACTTGAGGCATTACATATAAATAAAATCTTTAGAGGAAAATCTGGGTAGACTAAAACAGGGTTCCTGGTCATTTTGCTCTTTAGTGTTTGAAAGGCTGTATCGTGTTCATCCTTTCATTCATAATTTCTATCCTTTTTGGTTAATTCTGTCAAAGGGTTGGCTATAGTAGCAAAACCCTTTATAAAAGGTCTGTAATAACCTACCGTACCTAGGAACCTTCTTAACGCTTTCAAATTAGTGGGAGCTGGGTAGTAAATTAGTGCCTTTATTCTACCTGCCTGCATGCGTAGTCCATCTTCACTAATTACATGACCCAAGTATTCTAAGGATTTCATCAGAAATTGGCATTTATTTAATTTTATTTTTAGTCCTGCAATTCTTAATCTCTTTAGGACCATTTCTAATGTTCTGAGGTGACTTTCTAAGTCTTTGCTGAAAATGTTCACATCGTCCAAGTATACTGCAACATTTTCTGTATCTCCTAGAATTTGTAGTATTAATCTGACAAATGTTAATGGGGCTGATGTCAGTCCAAATGGCATTACTTCAAACTGTAAATGTTCTTTATGTGTGCTGAAGGCTGTGAATGGTTTCGATTCTTCATCTAGAGGTACTTGCCAATATCCACTAAGTAAATCTAAGGATGAAAATATTTTGGCCCCTCCTAATTGAGCTAACATAACCATGGATTACGGCATCCCGGCACTCCTGGAACTGTGTTGGAATTTAACTTCCCTATAATCTGTTACAAGTCTCCAACACCATCTTTCTTCCAGACAAGTAACAATAAATTATATGGAATTTAGAAGATCACTACTCCATCATCTTACATTTCCTCTATAACTTGTCAACGATGGGTCTCTGGCTTGTGGTAATCTGTAATTAGAATAAAAAATGGCAGCTCCATCATCTAACAAAATTCTATGTTGTAAAACATTTGTTCTTCCTAGTTTATCTCCTTCTATAGCTATTACATTTCTGTATTTCTCTAACACCTGAATTAACTTGTCTCTATTTTCTGGAAAATCTGTTTTGTTTACTTCTGAATTTATTTGAAAGTTTTGGCCAGTTATAGAGAAAAATGTTTTTTCTTCTATTGTTAGTAAAGGATTGTTCATAGGGATTCCTATGCAAAAGACAATGCCTGCGTATAGTGTTCGTCTGTTATCTGAATAGTTTAGACATAAACTTCGCAGCTTTTATTGTTCATGTGGACAAGTGAATTATCCATTCTGACAAAATCTGGCAATTCTTCATTCAATAATAGAGCATCCTTACCCTTTAGATCCTCTTTTGATCTCAAATATATTTTTGTTAAACATTTTGGATACAAAGTTACTGCTCTGTTGAGTACAAATTGTACTTTATTATCATCAGCTGTGCTAACACAACATATTTCTTCTTCTTTTGTGTCTGAAAAATAGCAAAGTTCTGCATCTCCAGTGGTTTCTTCTGTTACTTCTATTATACTGTTTATATATGATTTATCTATTATATCTAAGAGCAATACTTCATTTAATATTTTCCCCTCACTTTCACAACTTATTAATACATTGCTGCAATCATAAGCATAGGCGCCTTGATTTCGTTAGATTCAGTGTTTTGGTGATCACCATTATTCATATCTAGTCAATTACTGATATTGGAGTATATATCATCTATAGGTGTATCGTTGAGATGTGCTTGTCTCAGCAATTCTGTATTCTGTGATTGTGGGAATTCCTCTTTTCTATTTGTTTCCATTTTATCTTGCTTGTTCTGGTTACTTATCTGTCTTTTCTGTATGTTCGTCTCGCTTGTCGAAACTGTCTCAGACAAATTTATCAGATTTTGGTAGGCTTTCTTCGTCAAAGCGTAAAACATACAACTCTTCTAATTATCCTGTTTCAGGCTAGTCTTTCCTTCACTACAATCTAATATCATTCACATCTCTCATTGACTTAAATGAGAACAATGCTTATTGGAAAAAATCTATCTTCTAAAACTAGAAAACTTTCAATAAATTTATGTGACAGAATCTCTATTTGTAGTTCACATTTCCCTAGACTTTTAATTTGTTTCCCTGCTACTCCTTCTATTATTCTACTTTGACTCTGAATCTGAGTTTCTGCAATGCCTAAATATCTGGTTAAAGTTATTTTATCAATTATATTTACAGTACTACCTGAATCAATGAGTACTGTACAGGTCTTTCCATTTATTGGAATTTTTACTATAGGCAGATCCTTTCTATTTATTCCTTCGTCTTTCATGGAAAATATTACTTCTTTGCTATGTAAATAGGAAAATGCGGATGAACCTTCATTTCACATTGTAACTGTTTCTCCTTTTTCTTTTTCATCTTCTTGAAACGGTTCTACTTTCTTTTTTCTATGTAGGGTGCATTGTCACTGGTTAGGTGCTTGGTTTATTTTCGGGCGACTGTTGCCTCTACAGTCTCTTTATTGGCTTCCTTATTATTGAACCAACAGTATTTAGTTAAATGCCCGATCTTTTTGCAAACTGCACAGATTTTAGGCCTTCTGCATTCATTAGTTTTCACACGTTATTTTTGGTCTAGCTCCTTGAGCTGCATGATTCTTTGGTTTTGAATTATTTGTATTTGGATATTGACCATTATGATATCTCTTAAGATTGGACTATGGAATGGTCCATTCCTTGTGATTGTCTTCCGTTCTGGTTTGGATTCCACTTTCTTCTAGTATTTTGTGCATAGTTCCTTGGAAATGAAGTTTGTCTATTCCTAACTTATCTGGAATTATCATTGTACATGTTATTTCTTTTATATGACTCGTTGGTATTTCTGCCTTTCCTTTCATTTAGTGTTTTTGTTACCCCTACAAATTCCTTAGAAAAATCTATTTCTTTCTGCTGGATTTCTTGTCTCATTGCTATTAAAACTGTAAGGCTATTACTTTTAGGATCAGTTTTGACTTTCTTGAAAACCCTCTTCTCTTTTTCTCCAAGTGCCTTATACATTGTTCCAAATGACAAGTAATTTGCTATATCTCAAACCCCAGCTAAATCAGTTTTTCCATCACCAAAAGCATTCTTATCACCTATGGTGATGTTTGTTTTTCTTAAGTCTTTTATCACTTTGTGTGCAGCTTCTTCGATCTGTATGAAGATTTGCTATTGATTCCCCATCGCAATGTTGATTGAGGTTTTTATTAATATTATATAAGGCATCACTTTGACTCACTGGTTCCCAGATTGATAAACAGATTCTTTTAAATTCAGCCCATGTGGTTATGTTGTTGAATCTAACTGAATTCAAAGTTCTGTGTGCATCACCCCTTTACAGAACTAACCAAAGCAGGCCAGTTAATCATGAGTTCTTTCATCTGTTATTCTATTTGTGGCCATCACAGACTGTCGCGTCCGCTAACCACTGGTTCACAGAGTATGATTCTGACCTATTTTTGTCAGGATTGGAACTTTCAACTCTTCCACAGAATTGTGTGACTTACGTAATGATTGCTGCTTGCACCATTGTTCTAAATTGAAATGTGTTAATAGGATTAATGTTATTGTTATTGCTACTAGTGTAGTACTTCACTAGAGTGATATTTTTAAGTGAACTTGGCACTGGAATTCGACTTTGTCTATCTGTTGTTTTTCGTAAATGACAAGGGCTATTTCTAATTGCATTCCTGGTATCAAACAGACTCTGCATTACTGGTATTCTAAAATCATACGAAATTTATACCCAATACACCCAACAGTATTCAGTGATACATCATAAAAATCAAGTCATGTTATTAAAAATTCCTATTTATCAAACCTCAAAAAAAAATATCAACAAGAATAAAAAATTTTGAAGAGAATTATAAATGTTATATACCTTTGAGAGAGATAATCATAAAAGTCTTATATCTTTTAAGAGGATTATTTTTAAAAAATACATTCACTGAGAGAGTGAAATTTTTGAGAGAATTAATTTTCTAACTTACGTATTTTCTGTTGCCGTCCTCCAGTCTTAATCTGTTGTGGCTCTGTTTAACTGCTGCCTTTTTATCACTCTTGCAACAAACGCAAATGCGTTGTTGAGTTCGCTTGTAGATGTTCAGGATACCAGTCGCTGTAGACACTGCGTTCGCTTGTAGACGTTCAGGATACGGTCCGCTGTAGACTTTCACTGCTTTCGCTTGTAGACGTTCACTGCTTTTGCTTGTAGACGCTCACTGCTTTCGCAGTAGGAATTCAGAATACAGTCTGTTGTAGACGTTCAATCATTCATTTGTTGTTTTAAACGTTCAGTCGTTCACTCGTTGTTTTTAAAAGTTGTGGGTTTACTGGATGCTTGTTTTGTTTTTCGCCGCTGTTATGATTCACTTCGTCACTTGTTATGCTTTGTCATTCTGTTTCAGCCGTTGACGTAGCGGGATGCTTGAAATTCTGGTGTGCGTCCTTCACACTTGCAATTTTCGTCTTCTGTTTGGATCCGCTTCAACTGCCACCATTTATGTCATGTCATTATCCTTTCTTTCTGTTTATGTCTGCTATTCGTTGACAAGTTAAGAAGATTACTTTTCTTTATAGATGCATATCGTTCTGGCTTTGTTATGTAGTAGAGTGTTTTATTCCCAGGGGGCTTGAAGAGGACGCAATGTAGTTTTCTTTACTTCATTAACACAATAATAAAGTTACAGTAGGTGTACAAAATGAATTGCAGTGAGTGTCAAATGTGAGCCTTTCTTCTTATATCAACCCACAATTGGTGAGGCTTGCAACCTCACCCCTTATCTTCTCTCTGCTTCTCTGCTACCTTCTCTTTTTCTGCTCTGCTGCTCCCCCTCAGAATTGGACTTCTTAAGGGTTTCTGGAAGTCAATTGTCCCACCTATCGAAGGTGGAAACCTTGCTTTTTTCTTGCCTTGGTAGATGTTTCATTGGTTGAGACTTATCAAAAGACGGCACATTTTGGGTGGTTTTTTGGAAAAGGCAACGCCTTCAAAAGGAGGTGCTTTGACATCACCGAAAGTTATGGATTTCGGTGGCTGTTTATCCAACTAAGGCCACCATGCATTTTGTTACAAATTCCTGTGATTTCCCACTCGATTAAGTGTAGTCATAATAGCTTCGTAACCACGACACAGTCATAACACGTACCCAAGTTTGGCTTTTGTAATCACAACACAGGTTTTGCTTTTCTGGCGCTGGTTTACAATCCTTTATGCTTTCCAGTTTGGCCTTGTCATCTCGATATAACCAAAACACAAATGTTTTGCTACTTTCTCTCTCTCTCTCTCTCTCTCTCTCTCTCTCTCTCTCTCTCTCTCTCTCTCTCTCTCTCTCTCTCTCTCTCTGTTCGTTTCTTCCAATTTCTCCCTCCCTCTCTCACCAACTATCAATGTCTATTAATTGAAGGTTTCTCTCTCTTTCTGTCTCTTTCGCTATGCTAATTAACACTTAGAATATTCAGAATTCCTAGTTATCACTACACTACGTTGTAAAGCCCGCAGGCGTTCGGACCTTCTTGGATGTATCAATCATGAAGGTTGCTTTGGGGGGGGGGGCCGGTGTTTCTACTGGTGTATCCCCTGCTGGTATTACCCATGTAATGGTTTGCTCCAGTGCAGGGGTGTTTGTACATCTTTCTCTCTCTCTCGCCTCGGTGGTATTTGGCGCCAGCTGGTTTTGGCTGTTTCTCTTGATGACTGTCAGGAGAGATTCACTTTCTTTAAGAGTATTGATGTTGGGCTTTTTTCCCATGATTTGAACATGAAAAATTACAGTAAGAATTTATTTCAAGAACCATACGCACCCAAAACACCTGGAAGAGAAAAAGGCCATAAAAAAAGATCATAAAAGAAAATGTTACCTCCATGATAGAAGGCAAAAGAATCCAGGTCATAATTTATTAAAAAAATATGAAAACAAGTCACCTCATCCTGAAGAATAACCCAGTGCCTTAGGGATGGATTTGAAAAAAGTAGTGCCATCTACGAGTTTGCATGCCCAGTTGATGGGTGCTACCTCTCATATATCGGGATGACAACAACCATATTATCGAAGCATCCCTCATATCACCTACAAGAAGATGCCGTATTTAATCACTACAACCATGAACACCATAGAATACCGAAAAGGGATGAGTTGATTAATACCGTAAAGATCATAAACATAACAACAGACTGCCAACACCTCCGGTTTCTTGAAGCATTGCACATCATGGGAAAAAAGCCCAGCATCAATACTGTTAAAGAAACTGAATTTCTCCTGACAGTCATCAGGAGAAACAGCCGAAACCAGTCTGCGCCAAATACCATCGAGGCAGAAAGAAAGACGTACAAACACCCCCGCGCTGGTGCGAACCATTACACTGGTAACACCAGCTGGGGATACACCAGTAGAAACCGCCCAACCTCCACAGTTAGTACATCCAAGAAGGTCCAAACGCATGTGGGCTTTACAACGTAGATATCCCAAGGTGGAAACTGACCAAGGAAAATTCAACCTGCCTGAGGCAAAAACTAACCAGTGAAAATTCTACCCACCAAGACAACAATCCATCCTTCCTGCTGTAAATACCTGTCTACCTTTAATTTCATACATTCTTTGTTTAGATGACCACCTGCGTGTGCATTGAAACGCAAGAGCAAAATGAACAACAAAAGCAGAATATCTTTCCATTTCCTTTGGAAATTTGTTATACAACCTACCTGCAGGCGAGAAGAATATAATATGAAGAATATAGAAGACTCTCTACAAACTAAATGACATTGAAACAGCAGTTGTTTTTAATAACACTATTATTATTATTATTATTATTATTATTATTATTATTATTATTATTATTATTATTATTATTATTATTATTATTATTATTATTATTATTATTCAGTGGATGAAACCTATTCATATGAAATAAGCCCACAGTGGCCATTGACTTGAAGTTCAAGCTTCCAAAGAATATAGTGTTCTTTAGGAAGAAGCAAGAGGAAGTAAGGGAAATACAGAAAGAAGAGATAAATGGATAAAAATGTATTCAAATGCAAGAAGAAAAGCATTAGGGTTGTAATGTATTGCATTTTCGCTTGAACTTCTGAAGTTCCAACTGCACGATATCCTCTAGGATGCTGTTCCACAGTCCAACTGTGTACGGAATAAAGGACCTCTGGAACTGAGAAGTTCGACAGCGAGACACATTTACTACATATTGGTGCTGCTGTTCAGAAAATCTGGTTGCTCTCGACAAATAAAGGGGATCAGGGATAAATTGTGAATGTGAAAGATCACTGTTGAAATATAACTTATGAGAAAGTGGCAAACAAGAGACCATCCGTCGATGGTCCAAGTCATAACTGCTACTATTAGGAAACTGAAACCTTCCACAACAAACCACTCTTATCTAAAAGAGATAAATCTCTGGCAGAAGCAGACATCCACACCGCAGAACAGTATTCCAATAAAGGAAGCACAAATGACCTAAAACAGGTTGTATTGATTTCATCACTGTTATAAATATATGAGGCCTTATGAACAATACCTAACTTTCGTGCGCCATTTGCTGGCACTTTCATTAGATGTTTCTCAAAAGTAAGATGTGAGTCAGAAGTTACACCAAGAATAGTTAAAGTTTCAGACTCAATCAGCAAAGTTCCATCAACCTGAAGGGGAGTATGGAGTGAGGAAAATCTGTATGAGATCTGCTCTTCAATAGTGTTTTTGTTTTTAATGGAGTTCAGCCTCATACCCTACCAACTACACCATTCCATGATCCGGTCCATGTCCCGACTGAGGCTGAGGGCAGCTTCATTTCTCATAAGTGGAGATTTTACTACACCCACAGGTGTTGCATCATCGGCATACTGAACAATCTTGTTTTCCAGGCCAACAACCATATCACTTGTATGCACTAAAAATAACAGTGGAACTCTAACATAATAGGTCTTGGTTCACCAAAGATTCCGTCCACAGCGACTCACTGCTGCCTGCCTGTAAGGAAATCTTGAAGTAAACCTAAAACATCTTGGGAGACATCACACGAGAAACTTTTTTAAAAAAAACATAGGAAAGAAACCATCAAGATCCTCTCCACCCCAGCTGTCAAGGTTATCCAGAATTTTCTTAACATCCCTAGAGCAAAATGCAAATTTTGTAAGAATAGGTTCAGGGTGACAAGTATCAGGGAGAGGGACATCCTCAGCTGACTGTTTAGCTCCAAAAGCTCCATGAAGCATTTCAGCTTTTTCCTTAGGGCCAGTAACCAATCTACCATCCTCTGTTAGTAGTGGTGGAATGGAAGATAAGCCTGACCCAAAAATAAATGATGCCAATTTGGTCGACCACAGATGAGGCTGAGTAATTCTTTCAAGTTTCCTCTTCAAGGAATTATTGTAATTTCTTTAGGCTGTATGGCAAGTTCTATTCACAGCATGGTGAGACTCAACAAAAATAGTGTAATTTTCATTTGATTGATTTTGTCTCCATGCGTTGAATTTGGTCTGTTTGAAAAGTATATCTTAGTTTACCAGACCACTGAGCTGATTAACAGCTCTCCTAGGGCTGGCCCGAAGGATTAGATTTATTTTACGTGGTCTGTTTATCATGGTAGACTTGTCTACATGTATCATCAAAACATGGATGGTCATTTGTCCTAAATTTGATGACCTTTCTGGGGACATATCATTTAAATTCTTCTTGGGACCAGGATCTAACATAGCGAATGAAACATTAAGTGCCTGACAAGCTGCAATAATGCGATCCCAATTGGCTCTGGATTTCAGCCTGACCGTTTTTCCAGTGTGGAATTAGGAATATACTCATTGACTGATATGTCCATCTCAGTGGTGCAATGATCACAAGTGCCTATATATTCACAGACTTTGGACTTGACAATAACTAGAACACCTGTGAATATGAAATGTAATCTATTACCAGAAATGTGCATGGGTTCCTGAGTTAGCTGGACAAAATCGGAGGATACACAGAACTCAACCAGACTGGTCATGTTGATCTGTGGAATCTGAATTTAGCTACTCACTATGCTTTGCATTAGAATCTCCACATGTAATAGATGAAGCTTTTGAATCTTGTGATTGAGCCATACTGATGCTTTCCAAAAGACAGTCATATATAGAATCGTCAAACACATAAACACATAAACATTGGAGAACTTACTGGAAATTTAAAAAAAAGAACTTCATGGCAACTACACTCCAAATTTTTCTGACGATAAATAGGTCATCCCGACGTAGCGTATACAGCCATTCCTTGCACATGTGCGATGTTACGATAGATAAAATCAGGGCCATCAAACCCTGGGATTAAAAACTCAACCTTTGATTTGTCACTGCTTACAAGAGTCTCAAATAAAAACATCAAATCAAAGTTATGGGCACAACTCTGGAGATCAAGAATATTTGACCTTAAGCCCCGAATATTTGAGTAAAGTACTTTGCAAATTTTCTTACTGTAATGAGTAACAGGCCCAGGGTTCAGCTCAGTGTCTCCCAAAAGAATTAAAATTAACACATAAAATCAGTATCAAACTAATAAATAGACTTATATCAACAGTAACGTTGTAAAAATCAACATTACAATAAACAAGATAATACCATCGACAACAACAGTTTTTACATTATTTACAAAAATTCTGATAAGAGTATAAATAAACGTCACCATACATCATTTAAAAAAAAAACACCCGAAGCAACTGGTCGACAGGGTGGGGCCGTCACACCTTGTAAGGCAAAAGAAATCCACCAGGTTTGCCACAACAATTGGGGAGGACAGTCATGATGGAAATAAAACACTCAGAAGGAAAAGGTTAGGTAAAGGCGAAGGCACTTTCTTGATAATCCACCCAGCAACTTTTGCTTTCTCATCAGCCTGTCCTACACACTTTTTGAAAAAACAGTAGAGTGAACGAAAGAGAGGATAAATGCCTGATTTTCACTCGGGCAAGGGAGCTCAAACTCAAGACCACGGAAGGCCACACGGCACAATGGCTATGGCACAGTCCAAGGTTGGAGAACAAGGTTTGTATTCAGTGTAGCCTTCTCTTAGAAGGGTTGCTACCAAGGCTAAAGAGTCCCTTTACCCACTGGTTTGATTTTGGAGTGTCCTTCTCCTAAAAGAGTTGCCTGCAAAGGCTTAAAGAGTCTCTTCTACCCTTATTCGTATAGGCAGGGACGTCACACCCTGAAGTGAACGTTGCTAAGAAAAGCCAAATTACTACCCATAAAAGAGGGACCCCTTCCCATTATTATTATTATTATTATTATTATTATTATTATTATTATTATTATTATTATTATTATTATTATTATTATATTTTAAAATAGTTTAACCAGTCAGTATGTCTATTTCTTTAAGTTTTGGTCCCAAGGAATTTCTTCATAAAAAGGAAAGGAAAAGTGGAGGAAAGGAGAAGTTACAAACAGTTGTGGGAAAAGACCAATGACCAAAGACAGACAGCACAGTGGCAGAGGCTGAAGCGGCACTGAAAGTTACACCTTGTGCTGGCAGTACTTTTCTCTGGAGCCAAGTGATTAAAAACAAAAAATTATAGCAGTGAAAGCAATAACCTTCCGTGACATCAACTGCTAAAAAGAAAAAAAAGCCAGAGCACCAGTTAAAACACGATGTAGGCGGTACCTCTCCTTTGAGGTCAACAGATCCCAAAACACCTCCAGGATGCCATTTAGGACACACTGAAGGAGATACTTTTCTTATGTTGTCAACCAATAAAAAACACCTTCACTGCCACAAGACTTGATGTGCCATACATTTCCTGTGGCATCAACTGATAGAAGACACCACCTACAATGTGTTAGCAAAGCTCAATGTACGCAGTACTTTTCGTAAAGGTCATCAGAAAGAAACACTGATATTATGGCATTTAAGTCAAAATCAAAGCCTTACTTCATCTGTGGCCTTCGTTCTGCCATTTAAGACAAGAGGTAGGAAGCCAAATGATAAGAAAAACCAGTCCTTTTGTGTTGGTTAGGACGCAATGTAAATCGTAACTTTCTTATGAGAACAACTGATAGAAAATAGAGGTCCAATGTGTGATTAATAGGAAACGGTGTAGAAGGTACTTTTCCTATGAAATCAGTTCATTTAAGAAAATAAACGCTTTCCTACGTAAGAAATGATATAGGCGGTACCTTACTACGGGGTCAACTGAATAAAAAGTACAACTACAATGAAACATTCCATATAAAAATTTGCCAGTACTTTTCTTATGTGGTCAGCTAATAAGAAATAATGCTTCCAGTTTGTCATCGAGAAAACCATTTTGTTATCACTTTCCCTGTGGAGCCAACTGATGAAAAAGACCTCCTGCGTGCCATAAAAGACACTGTGTAGGTGGTACCTTTCGTATGGTGTCGTTGATAAAAAAAACAACAGCAGTGTGCCAGTCAAGGTTTTATTTATGTAATGCATTTCTGATTCAGTCATTTAATAAAATATCACTAGACTTAAAGTAGACTGCACCTTTCCTCTAGGGTTAACTGATGAATAAATTACATACAGCTTTCTATGTACAACATTATGTAGACAGCACATCTGTCTAACCAAATGATACTAGAAAAATATTTCAGTTGTAACATTCAAGACAATATATAGGTGATACTTTTCTGAGGGTTCAACTTATTAAAAAAAGTACAATCTGCCATTTAAGATGTAGACTAATTTTCTCAAGGAGTCAGTTGATCACAGTAAACACCTACAGACTGCCACTTAATACACACTGTAGGCAGTACCTGAACGGGGGTTGAATGATAAAAAGCTACCAACAGAGTTCCAGACATTTAAGCGGTACCTCTCCGATGGATCAACCAGAAACATTATGGTACTGTATGTCTTAGGGGAGCAAACGTTGTAAAAACAGTTTAAACCGTTTCACACAAAATGGTACGTCGGTGGAGCCCCTTACAAGGTCAACGGAATAAAATAATATCTAAGTTGTGGCGAGGAAGCGTCAGTGCAGGCCATAACTCCCTACGAGATCAGGCGGAAATAAAATTCCATGACAGTTCCAAAGGTTCAACTCCTACGTTTTCTGAAGTGTGCATGCATCATTGTAGTTGCGCTTGTATCAGTTTTCTTTCGAAGAGATACCGCCGTTAGGCCGTTGATTTATCTCAACGTCGTGATGATGAAAACGTTAATGGATTCATTCCAGTCCTACATTTATCATGAGATCCGAAATTTTCACCAGTGAGGGAAATAAATCAAGGCCTGTGTTATTGCGAAAATATATGATATATATACTCTCCTGCGTGATGATGGATGGCCAGGTAACGACTTTTCAAGTGGAAACAAACACAAATATTATTTTTCGGTTTTAATCGCCTTCCACAGACGCCAGGAACGTAAAGGATATAAGTACTGGCCAGTGATTCGGGAGAAATTCAATGATAAACGGCGTCGTGGTTCCACAAATGATAAAATGTGAGAGAATGAAATATCCAGAGTGCTTGCATGAAGGAGAGAAGGGGTGGGGGAAGGGAGGAGAAAGTAGGAGATGGATTAGTATAACCTATTAGGAAGGCCTTTTTCATTAGATATTGAACATTGTGTTTGGAAGACATTAGTTAAAATACGGACACTACAAAATTTCCTACCCTTGGGGAATTCGTTAGAGGCAGTGCAGAAAGAATCTTTTTTGCACGCTAGTGGACTTGAGTCATTATCAACGAAGAATGAAAACTTTAGAGAGTAAACAGGGAATGTTTTCATATTGCTCTCCCCTCACAGCAGAGGATCCGTATTCAGTAGATGTTAGGGTAACAATAGAGCAGTCAGGCATGAAGTCATACCTGATCACAGGTGCACAAATCGTCGAGAGAAGCTCTGCAGAGAACAAATCTATGTTTCAAAAGTTAAAAAGTTAAGTATACCTTAGTTTTATCAGACCACTGAGCTGATAAACAGCTCTCCTAGGGGTGGCCCGAAGGATTAGACTTATTTTACGTGGCTAAGAACCAATTGGTTACTTAGCAACGGGACCTACAGCTTATTGTGGAATCCGAACCACATTATAGCGAGAAATGAATTTCTGTCACCAGAAATAAATTCCTCTAACTCTTCATCAGCCGGCCGGGGGAATTGAACTCCGGCCCATCGAGTGACAGTCTGAAGTTCAACCGACTCAGCCAACGAAGGGCTTGTTGTTTCAAAAGTAAGTTTGATATTTTCACTGAATTCTGTCACATAAGGAGCGATGATGGCGCTCTGGTCATGCATCATATTTTTGGGAAAATGGTGTTTACATGCCGTCATGGGTCTTCTCCAGTGGTTTTTCTTGTATGATGAATTCTGATTAAGAACAAATACTTCCACGGTGTTCCGTTTTGCCAATGTTGGCATTTAAAAATTTAAGGCAGCTTTATTGTTACTAGATGATTCCATGGTTACGATTATCATTATGAAAGAGCTGTGTCATCACCTAGGTAATGAGCTGTCATATTGTTGTAAGTAGACTATGAAACGGGTATAATGCAAATCTGGGGCCTCTGAATCGGGACTGATTCACTTATGAGATGCTAATTCCAAAGTGTTAAATTAGGGCAAATTACATGAAGTTAATATGATGGTTAATATGACCCGTGTGTGTCTCTTTACACTGAGTCCTGGCTAAAACCGGATGGCATCAATCATGTTAGCCGCTGGCCAGTGGGCAGGCATGGGTGGGTCACTCTTGTCCTCTTCGTGTCTAGGATCCTAAATTTTCTTTTGCACGGTGACTCCTATGAAACCTGTTTACGTATATAGTTTTTTTTTATTATTATTATTCTTAACTTCAACATGCGTCAACATAGGCAAAACTTATATTCTTCATTAATATAATGACCTTGAAAGTCAGTCCCATAGCTGACAAGGAAACGACAATGGCTTGAAATATTTCTATTCTGCGAATTTTTTGTCAAAACCTGAATAACGAGAGAGAGAGAGAGAGAGTTGGAGCGTGCCTGAGGGGGATGGGAGATTCACATGAAATATACAATAACCAATTATTTCAATTCCTTTGAAATTTAATGATCCAGGTCTTCTACTCTGTATCCACTGTCAAACTCTTTCATTCGAGTTTATTTTGTTGACAGGGTAGACCTTCGCGTAAGAGTCGATTGAAGATTATTTTGGTTCTGTCTGGCAAAATCCTAATTTGTCGAAAAGGGAGCATCGTTTTCAGGGCTTTACCTTCGTAGTTAGGCTTCTTATTACTTGTCTCTGCATTCATCCGCTCGTGTTGCATTTTGTATCACGGAAATTACGATTCCATTTGCTTCTGCAGAACGCCAGATAAGAAGAGTCTTTGTTCCGAAGTAAGCTGCTCCTGTTTATGAATTTTACAGTTTCATCGTAGCTTTTATCTTGAATGCTGAAAGTCGCTCTTAACCTTGCAATTTACTGTTCAAAATGCAGTGACTTTATCAAGACGTTTTACAATAATGATATTGATTTGGAAGAGTGAAACTATTTCTTCCCTCTGAATTGTATTCAGGAACGGATTTAGTGCACTTTTCATAGTTAATTTTATGCTTTAAAAATATAGTTTTCTTTTCAGTGCAGGCAGGCTCTATTCTACCTGACCAACATTCTATCCGCGACCTTGCAGTGATAGATTTGGGTCGTTATCTCGGAAAAAAATATGTGTAAGATAAGGAGGGCTACCTAGTCTAACATGAATTTGAGACTTTCTTGCACACCTGAAGTCTTTTGTTGACAAAAATTATATTCTCATTCCCTCAATGGCAGTGGTAGGCCCTTACTCTTGAAACCTCCAACCTCAAAAGCCTGATGCTTATTGCTATAGTTTTTATTAAAACAACTATCTGAATTGTTTGCTGCATCACAGTTTATATTTCAAAGTACAATGGCTCTGAAAACCAAAAATTTCATGTTGAGAAGGACGTTCAACTACCACTGCACACTCATTCATTTTTTCGGTCTAACACCGAAGCTCTGTCAGGCTCCCAATACAGTTTTCCGTAATCAAAAATAGTTATTGAACACTAAATTCGCTGACAGAGTTCTTGCAGAATGAGAAAATAGCCTTCCTGGATACGGAAAAAATACTTATGCTAAGATTCGGACATTATTTCCAACATAATGTAGACTCCATCAACATATTGAACCGCCCATGTGCGTTCATAGAGGTAATGAGCTTGGGTACAATTTGTCATACTTCGGCGGAAGTGTTGTCTCACTGAGCCACTGATGAAATGGCTTTCTTCAGGTCTACAAGGCAAGAAGAAAAATGCTGCCGCTTGCACTCAATGCGCATTCGACTCCTGCGGTTATGCAGCACTGTCAAGAGATCATTCTTTTCTTTCATTATAATGCAATATAAGCAAAAGCAGAACCTAAAATAAAATGGATGTTATGGTGATTGTTAATTTTGCCAACAGTAGTTACTTGGAATGGGACCATTTACGATTTACTTACAATTTTACGTAAAACAAAATTTCTTTGCTGAATATTCTAAATATTAACTATTTGAACTACTCGTACGATGTTTCTACGACTCTCCTCTTCTCCGCATATTGTGGATTTCCTGCCACACTTACTCCACTGAATCTGATAAAGTGATTTTACATTTGCATATGATGTGCATTGTCTTTTTTCCTTTTTCCAAGTCGTTAGTCTCTGTAAGTACAAAGTTTGGACATAAAAAATAGGTCTTGGGTTACTCACCAACCTTGTCAACATGTTTTGCATTCCTATAAGAACTGTTAATATTGCTTTCATTCTGTCAGGCTGTTACGAATATGTCTTTTGAAGGTTATACAAGGCTAAAATGGATTTTTCTTGAGTATAAGAATTGCCAGCGGTTGAGGTAAAACTTCTGTCATCGTTTCAATAGACGTTTACTGATGAACTCTTCCATATCCTGGTTTTTGAAAAGGATCCGTTACATATTTCATATCTTCACCGAAATGCACACGTTAAAGATTACAAAGGTATGTTAAAAAAGTTTTTGACATGTAAAATGTCATAGACCAAAAAATTATCATTACGATAAAAATTTGCTGACTGGTTAACCGAGCTTATTTCATCGGTGGATCAGATACCTGGGACAACTTTCTTTGTTGTTTTATCTTTTGTCGAATGTTTGTACAGTTGATGGAATCCCACTTCCAGGACGTGATACTGGAATGAGGTTTCTTTCAAGTTTGTTATCAGAACTAACACGGAGAGAGAGAGAGAGAGAGAGAGAGAGAGAGAGAGAGAGAGAGAGAGAGAGAGAAACTTCTGTATTTTTTTTACTTTCGAAAACTGAGATATGTAAATACGTTACACGGCTGACCACAATGTCAGCGTGGAATCTGTCAAAACGGAATGATATGAAACTCAAACAAGTGTTTAGCTTTTCAGTTGAATAGGCAAATGGCAGATGAGAGTGATAGAAAATGCCGATTTTTTTTCTCTCTCTCTCAATAGTATTGGGAGAAACTAAGCATATGATGGATTATTATGGAAATATTTAGTTCATTATTTTTAAAATTACACTAATGAACAAGCTCTCTCTCTCTCTCTCTCTCTCTCTCTCTCTCTCTCTCTCTCTCTCTCTCTCTCTCTCTCTCTCGTATGCAAATTTCCTCACTGGCTATGAATACTGCCATGCTTCGTCGGACCAACCGCCATCGAAACAACAGTAGTCAGGAAATTAATATTGTTAACGAAAGTCGTTTTTGAAAATGCTTAATTAGAAACAGTTTTTTTAAGACATAAATTCTGAAACATAATGAAGAAAAAAGCTAAACCAAGACAGACCACACTCCAAAGATTTAAACTTACATCAATATAGAATCATTTAAGTAAGATGCAGTGCTCTAATCGTTAGGACTTAGTTCATGAGACTAACAGTGAAGCAATATTTATTGTATAGAGCCTCATATTTTCTTTTTTAGCAAATGTGTGAGACATAACTTAATAAGTGTTTATACTTATACAGGAAAAGACTTAATATAAAATTCCTTACATTAGTTCAGAAACAGACTTCATTTGCAATCAAATTCCCTTGCATCCATTCGAAATGGAATTCTAATTTTATCCATATTCTTCAAAGAAGTCACAAACGCTATAAGATTATTTACAAGCGTTGAAGAAATTCAAGCACTTTAGTGCTAAATACGATTTTTAAGCCAAACTATTTTCCTGAAAGAAGAAGAAGAAGAAGAAGAATAAGAAGAAGACAGAAGTAAGAGGAATTTTTACTAATTCATTTAACGCCGACGAAACTGCATCTCTCGCAGCTGGCGAAGTGGGTCGAGAACCTGAAGTGGCGATAGAACGGAAACGGAAAAAAGACCGTGGTTTCTCACTTTCGTTCCCTGCAAGATCGATTTCCAATAATACCCTGCCTTTATTCCCGGCTCTTTTATCAGATCCCTGCCCGTCAGAATCCGGAACCAATCAGCGTAAATTCGTATATATGGACGTGGCAAAAGCAGTGTAAGTGATTTATATGCGTATCCTTTGTGTATCCACCGTTGTTGTTCCAGTGAGAAGAACGCCAAGTAATTAACATTTTTTTTCTCCTCTCTCCTGGAGAAGGTTGTTATCGTGAAGGTGAGTCTCTGTTTGTTTACTCGTTTGAAAGGGTTTCGAATCACCTCACCAATTCGTGCAATGGAGAAGGGAAAAAGGCGCGGTTTTATTTAAGGCTCTTGGAATTTATTAAGTTCTTTCACTTTATTCATATAAAATGTTTGACAGCAAAGAACTTTTACTGCGGAATACACTGAGTTAGTTTCCTTATATAACTACGGTATACGTGCTAAACTATGACAGGGTGAGGCACAATCTAAGAATAAATTAGTGAACTAAAAAGAATTCATTATAAATATGAAGCATTCAATGCAAAATATTACAAAATAAAGGAAAAGTTATAATACCATAAACATTTCAAAACTCTGTGCTCTAAACTCCCAGAGGTAATCCTACATATATTTTTATATATATATATATATATATATATATATATATATATATATATATATATATATATATATATATATACATATATATATATATATATATACTTATTAATAAACAGCCAAACAGTGATTTAAGCACTTTCTAAATTCAAGAACATATCCACTAACTTTAGCCTTTGATAGGCTTAGCATAGAATTCAGCTAAAAAAAATAAAAAATAGGTTTTCTGGATAATCAGAAAAGGAGAGGATATCGAACTGTTCATGAACAAATTTTAGCAGAAAAAAAAGAAGAAAATTCCAGAGACAAATTTCGTAAACTGATTTTTATTTTTTACTCTTCGGGAATGCATTCAGGTATACGGAATCGATAGGAAAACGGAGAAGAATTCGCTTCTTACTGCTATCAAAATGCTACTTAACAGTGAGGGGAAACCATGGCCGTGCCCTCTACTTGTTTGAATAATTTACCATTAAAAATAAAAGCAGTGTTCAGCACTGCGAGTTCAAGTAAAGTTTTAAAATGCGTGCGTTTAAAATTATTAAAAGTAGAATCAGGAACAGGAAACAGCTTGTTAAGAATCAATTCAGTAGTTTCTCCAAAAGGGATATTAGTAAATAATGACTCTACGTCGAGACTGGCCATGAATAAATCAGAATTTTGTCGAAGAATAGTTTAATAATTACTTACTCTTAGTTAGATGCTCCAGCATGGTCACAAAAAATTTGGCTAATTTGTAATTTGGTGTTTTAAACAAAACAAGGATAGGCCTAAGGGGAACGTCAGGTTTGTGAATTTTCGGTAGGCCTAAAGGATACCATACGAAGAGCCTGTGAAAAAAAGATGATGTAAATAAATGGATAATTATGAAACGTTGGAATAAAGTCAGCTTGTACATCTGTGTGTATCCTCTTCCCTTTATTAATGATTATATATATATATATATATATATATATATATATATATATATATATATATATATATATATATATATATATATACATATATATATACATAAATATGTAAATATAGATATGCTAGTACGGCGAAACAGTGTCACCTACACTGCGCCGGGTTTAGTACTAGATATATATATATATATATATATATATATATATATATATATATATATATATATATATATATATATATATATATATATATAGAAACTACTAGAAACACTGGTCACTTTTTACCAGATACATGCTTAATTGTAATAGTTACAATGCCCTCTTAACATTTCTCGAATTCTTCGCGATTTTTTGGATATGCTTGTCACTACAAAGCCTTAATATCTAAGTGCAAGAAATATGAAGAAATTTTGATGCTGGCTCCCGTACATCAGAATTTCTTCTTATTTCTTGTTGGATCTTAAGGTTTTGTAGTGACAAGAGTATCCAAAAAACCGAAGAATTCGAGAAAGTTAAGAGGGCATTGTAATAATAATTACACACATTATATATATATATATATATATATATATATATATATATATATATATATATATATATATATATATATATATATACATATATATAGATAGATAGATAGATAGATAGATAGATAGATACGTCTCGAACTGTCAACCTACACGCCCAGTTCTCCTCGCTGCTGGGAGAAAGGGAGCTGGGGTTTGGTAACATGTACACATTCGCTACCGGGGTCTAAGCGATGTCAGGCAGGGCAGCCGATCGAGGCTACGGCCTACCCACCGCCAAATCAAAGTCCTTCAAAAGAAGGCATCGTGCTTACCCCATATAATAATGGGAAAAATGCACTTTAAAGGCGAAGAAGAAGAAGAAGATATATTTATACATAAATATGCATGTAATATATATATATATATATATATATATATATATATATATATATATATATATATATATATATATATATATATATATAAAAGGCCAATCCTGAAGCCTGTACTTTATTTAAGTCTCCGTTCTATGAACAGAGGTTGGTATCTCGCTTTTCCCGAGATATTGTGTGGTAGCGTATAGCGTGAGACGATATCATAAGTTATACCTTTCCTAACTAAAATCTAAGGACCACTGGAATGAGATACTAAGTACAAAACTAAACCTTTATTGACAAAATTAACGAAAATAACTTCTAAAAAATTACGAAGGATGAAAACGAATGATTCAACATATCCACCAAAATTCCTCTAAGGAAACAAGGTCCAAAATCATAAACACCCAATTATTTAAGGAAAATACAGAAATAACTCATCTGTCATTCAAATCATAAACAGGTCAATTAATAAAATCAGGTCATCTCAAAAATGTCATACCACTCCCTTCCTTGAAGAGGAACGTGAAGGAAGGAGAGAGGAATACCTGTAAAGAACAGCGTTATATTAAAAACCAAATTCACAAAATACAAATGCATAACCACAAGATTTCACTGCAACATGGATAGAGTTTTTCCAGAGTCTGAAAAAAAAAGATTTAAAATGTTTATGAGCGGTACTCACTCTACAAAAGTCCTCTGGGACAGTCTCCATGTGAATTTTCACGGTTCACATGCTAGATTATACCGATAACGGATCGCAATGCCCAATCCTTCATTGTTCACTCCCATTTTATTCATTAGGTAATGCACATACAAACACACTCTTCGTGACATCATTCGAGGTCAAAGTACGGCAAGACACGCCTCTGTACTTCAAGGCGTCACGAGGTACTCGTGCACAATTGTTCTTTTTAAATCCGGATTTATAACCGGTTCAGCTTCTAGAATGTTCTAAGCTGAAACTGCATTTTCACTGCCCATGTCCTGTCACCAAGGAGCTCTGCGACTTCCTGTGGTATGCGAATGGTTCAGCATTTTCCTATATGCTGTGTACAGTCAAAACGGACCCTGCGAATAGCTGACCCAACTTTTCAAAGGTCACCTTCGCGAGCAATTACATGTGTATATATATATATAATTCTTATATATATTCCATTTGCCCCATTATCCAGTTAGACAGAAATTCAAATCTGAGGGTAGCTGGAGGAGACGCCATGAAAAGAGGGTTGAACTTATGTAGGAAACCCCAATATCACCTGCCTTGGGGGGGAAACAATAGCGACCTCTTAGCCCCAGCATCGGATGTTTTGGGGTGTCAGATAGTCGTTAGTGACACGGACAAATCTGGGCTGTAGATAGGCTATTATGCTCACTCTTAAGGACTTAACTATAAGACCCATTTTCCCTACGACCTTTCGCTGGCTGTGTGACTGCTTTCAGATCGCTGATGTCCTGTGCTCCAAGCAAAACAACAAAGCGGATGCGAGATGGGCGACGGACTCCTCATCTAACCACCACCGTGCCGAGTGTTACTTTTTGTCGTCTCTCTGGGTTGGAGCAGAATGCACAACTCTTATGGCCAACTTTCATCTAATGCTGCGAGCTCTAAGCAGAAGGAATAAGGTATGTCTGGAAGCATTCAGTCTCAAGCCAGTTTCTTTTTCTTCTCGTTTTCTTCCATATTCTGAATTTCCAACTTTTCATTCTCCTAACAAAGAGCCCCCTTTGTCCAGTCAAGCCTAACAACCAAGCTGCCCCATGATTCACCCTAAACTCTAATTAAATTAATTCAGCAATCAGAATTGGATTGCTCCCTCCATAGTGTTACTACGGGCTAATTAAATGTAATTGATCAATTCCTCCACCGTGCCTACTTAAGTTCATGTGAGAAACTCCTTTGGTTTTGAATGCTAACCAAGAATTCTCTTCTAGAACCAGTTATCCAGCCCCTCTGATGGTCTGTGTCCTTGCCTAGAACAAAACTCTAGTATAGACGTCTAACTGCCATCCTGCCAAGTGCCAGAATCTTCTGATTAGCAGTCCGGGATACTAGACAGTTCCCCCCTTGATACCCAAGAGCATTATCTACAAAGCAAACAACCAGTAGTAACCTTCACAGTCAATTGCGTGTTAAACTATTTCAGGGTCGTAGCCTTTTTATATTCAGCAATTTGCTACACATTGTCTAATTTTATTGCACATTGATGTGCTTGCTTGCTGCACTGTCAGCCTTTTCATCTTAATATCCTGATTGCTTCATTTGTAAATAAATTCAGTTTAAAGTAACTAACTGGTTAATTTTCCCCCCAACCATGGCGACCTCCAGTCCTCTGTTCACTTAGATATGATATCAAGGTGAGTCAGTTTTTCCATTCCAGTTACCGCTTACATTCTGGGTGTTTTGCGTTGGCTTTCAAGGCAGTTAATTAAAATAATCAAACCCCATTTCTCCAACAGAATGTAATAATATATATATATATATATATATATATATATATATATATAGAATGTATATATATATATATATATATATATATATATATATATATATATATATATATATATATATATAGATAGATAGATAGATAGATAAAGAAGAGAGAGAGAGAGAGGTATGTATATGTATATGTATATATATATATATATATATATATATATATATATATATATATATATATATATATATATGTATATATATATATAATAGAATATATATATTTAAATATATATATATATATATATATATATATATATATATAGAGAGAGAGAGAGAGAGAGAGAGAGAGAGAGAGAGAGAGAAGGAGAGAGAGAGAGAGAAAGAGACGTTAACTTATAAAACCTGTCTTAGAGCCTCTTCAGTTCATTCTTGCCAGTTCCTATTTTCCTTTCAAATTTTCGTTCAGTATTGCACAATAAGCTGCCTTAGGCTGTTAAACTACCTCATTGGCGGGCGACCACGAAAGGGCTTCGGGAAGTTAAACAGTAGAGCGCCAAGTTTGATGCTAAAGTCTTGTTTGACTCGAGAATTTTTCCACTTTATTTGAGGGAGATATCCATTAAACTTTAGCTCGGTGTAATTAACCGGATCACTTAGGTTTAATTAGGTCTAATTTTCAATCATTGGTCATTTGGAAAGGATTTTGTAATAACGATCTATAATGTTGAGGACTTTGCTTTTTTTCGGGTGTAAATTTCTCCCTGTAATTATTATTGTTCTTATTTCTGTTACCTTTCATGAGCACGCAATCACACGCGCACACACACAACCAGTATACACACACACACACACACACACACATATATATATATATATATATATATATATATATATATATATATATTATATATATGTGTGTGTGTGTGTGTGGGTCTGTATATATATACATGTATATGTATACATGTATAGTTGCTAGAGGCAATGAAATAGCAAACCTCGTCGCTCGTATCTTTGTATATAAGTAATATGCTTAAAAACAAAAGAATAGCACCATCTTGGAGGACACTTAAGTATGTGTATGTGTATTTTTGTCACCTATACACGCTTGAATTTTTTATATTGGCAAATATTAAGCCACAAATGCCACTTAATACCCAGTTCACTATGCCAGTGGAATAACTTGCACCAAGCACTTATCAATTATAATTCCCCTTAGGTGTAAGTTATTCCCAAGGTATAGTGAACAGAACATTAAACGACAGTTATGGCTTAGTTTTTGTGAATATAAAAAAAGTCACGCAAAACTCTATAAACGGCAACGTGTCGCAAACGTACCAATCAGCTATCATGGTGGAGGCGGGTTAATGCTGATTCGAAGTATAAGTTGAAATCAACTTATACGTCTCTTGATGGCGCAGTGGTCAAATTAGCTGTCTGTAGTTATTTGTAAAGCAGGCAACAGTTCGGATCCTGCCAGAGACGAAGCACTTATCAATTATAATTCCTCTTGGGCCTAAGTTATTCCCGAGGTATGGTGAATTAGATATTAAACGACATTTGTGGCTTGCTATGTGTATGTTTGTATCCAAAAAAACGTTATTTAATTACCACAGGACAACTTCCACAACAATAGAATTAAACTTAACCTCACTGTGAGGTAAGTCAATATGAAATAAATTATCTATATGCGATATAAACAGCAGCATTAAACAAAACAGAAAAATATTTAATCCGCATCATTACAAGGTGATCGGATTTAACAAGACAGATTTTTTTGAAATTGTGCTAGTATTTTTAAGAGGCGACTGGTCTTGATTAAATATTTTGCACATTCAAATTTGACGTCCTCTGCATGATAAATATTTCTCAGGTTTGTTTTTACAAGATACGTTTTTTATTTAGTAGGTACTAATCACAAAGTGCTCTCAAAGGCATCTTACTTTCCGTTTTATCAAAAACAAAGTGTGTTCAGAAAATTTAATTTGCACATTCTTCTTCAGTTCAGTTTCTTCACATACCTCTAGACCTTTTGAAAGTAAGCGTTGAATTTATATTTTTTCAATTTCTAAAAAGTGTTTTGAATCATTGTTCATCATTTTAGTTTCAAAACAGATAACAAAAAAGGACCACATTAAAACTGGTAAACCAAGAATCAGCGACCAAATAAGAAGAAGAGGAGCAAAAGGGGGCTTGACCGATTCCATCAATCATCCTAAGTGCAGAATCGCTTGAAAGAACCATCCTTTTCCCAAGGATGTCGGTTCTGTCATGAGGAAATACATAAAATGGATGGCAGTAATAAATGTATGAGAAGATTTCGGTAACTTTGCTGAGACGTGTCCATGTGAGAGGTGTACACAGAACTCCTAGAGCGAGAAGTTGCTTTATGTATTTCGGTTAAACCTAATTGCCAAAGTCACGTTCCCATTGTCTCCTCGTAAATCGAAGTACTGAAGTTTGATTCCCCTTCAAAAATTACTCTGTGAGACTAAAAGCGATCTCTCTCTCTCTCTCTCTCTCTCTCTCTCTCTCTCTCTCTCTCTATATATATATATATATATATATATATATATATATATATATATATATATATATATATATATATATATATATATTATATATATATATATGTATGTATAATATAGTATACACACACACACACACACATATATATATATATATATATATATATATATATATATATATATGTGTGTGTGTGTGTGTGTGTATATATATATTATACATATATATATATATGTGTATACATATATATCCCATTCACAATTGTTCTGTGCATTAGTAGACATTATAATCAGACATTATAAGACATTATAATCAGACGTCGGCAGTTGCCAGACATTGTTGGGAAAATGACCACAAAATAGACTGGGAAAATATGAGTTTTCTGTACAGGAACACCAACAAAACGGCCAGACTGGTTGTAGAGAACGCCTTCATAACATGCACTAACGACACAACGGCAGGGAACACCGGAAACGGCTTTGAAGACAGCATATCAAGAAAAATTTTACACTCCACAGTAGCAAGGAAACAAAAGAAAAACGCAAGAGGACGCACGGGAAACGAACACCCCCGGATGAAGATGCGGGCAGAGAAAGTCCAAGGTCACGAGGGGGGCGTCACACGGGAAGAGGAAGGCAATTATAGAATTGAAATACCCAGTACACAGATATAAATACAGCTGGACTACGCGTCTGGTCATTGTGCGGATACTTGGTAATCAGGACTGTTTGTCCTAGAAAGCATGTAACCTCTTCTGAATAAATATCTTCACTAGAGTTTGAATGATCCTGTTAGTTTTGAATGAGGTCCTGTTGGTATATTATATTATATATATATATATATATATATATATATATATATATATATATATATATATATATATATATATATATATATATATATATATATTACTAATAGGACCTCATTCAAACTAGGTGGTGGTATCTAGTGAAGATATTTATTCAGAAGTGGTTACAAGCTTTCTAGGACAAACAGTCTTGATTACAATGACAATGTATCTGTACAATGACCAGATGCGTATATATATATATATATATATATATATATATATATATATATATATATATATATATATATATATATATATATATATATATTCCTCTTCACAAACATCAGTTTTATGTTTTTAGATTAAGGCAAACTTTATGGTCACTATAAGAAGTGACAGTTTACTCTCCTTCATACGGAAAAATATGCAGGTAAATGATTCTGGAAATCCGGAAAAGGAAGAAATTCCACGTCTAAGGTAAAACTACACGGAAAACGGCGCACATACGGAAGCTTTTGATCTAAGACTTTGTTGGACTGTAAAAGCTAAGGGTACGTCCATTAGGCAGTAAAACATGTCACAACAACAAGTCGGCAACTTATCGCGCACACATTTCAAACAGGCTGAATACAAGTCAAAGGCGTGCTGGTAGCCCTATCAAAGAGTATAGAGAAATGAAGAGAGGACACTCGTGCCTTCCCTTTGTAACTGCAGGCGACGGTGGCTCCTCTACCGGCGGGCGCGTAATTAGAGTTGGAAGATGCCGACAACATGACAGGGACACAGTTCAGTGCTGCAGCAAATTGCCGTAATTCAAGGAAGAAAAGGCCTGAGTTATCATTTCTTCGATTCCCCAAAGACAAGGAAAGGTGAGTGATTATGTTTTCAGTTACATTTTATCAAAGCTAAGTTCACATTAACGAAATTATGAGATATATCGATGGTTATTCTCTCGTTGTTCCTTTGACCAAAGGGTATACTGTATTCTCAACTCTCTGCTTTGTTTGTTTCATTCACCATATTTTGTCTAGACACTACAATGGTTACTGAGTGTTGTTGTAGCGAGTCAGGCATTCTCTTGCTGCTCAAACTATTTCATATAGCAGTGTTTGTTTGTTTAAATGGGCATCCCCGGAAACTCTCAGTCATAATCGCTTAGATTTCATCTTTCTTGATTCTTCTTTGGGTGGTCTTCTGCCTTGATTCTTCTTTGGGTGGTCTTCTGTCTTGATTCTTCTTTGGGTGGTCTTCCTTCTTGATTCTTCTCTCTTGTCTCTTCTTTCGTTGTCTTCTTTCTTGTATTATTACATTATTCTTCTTCTACTCCTGTTGTCACACAAACTTTCCTGTAAAAATTGAGCACTGGTGGTGTAGTGTGGTATGAGGAGAAATGTGCTAAGTATAAGTTTGTTTAAATTATTTAATTATTAGATATCTAATTAATTCATTAAAAAGGTTGATATGACACCCTTTCACAAACTGTCAAATGCTCATGATGAAGAATGTATTGTTTGTTGATTTAAGAGTACACAGAATTTGTTGAGAAGATGGACCAATTGTTCAACTGTTTTAATAGTGGAACTCATACCAGTAATGCAAAAATGCGACATGCCATGAGTCTGAAGTCATGTCACAAGGAATTTCTAGTTAACTACCTCACATGGTTGGATGGTATCAAATCACTTAGTCCACGAAAGCTGCCTTGCCTCTCTGGATGGCAGATGGCAATCAAAGGTCTGTTACAGTTGTAGGATGAGTTACATTCAAAGTACAAGCTGTCTTGCCTGTTAACCAACAGACTCAATCAAGATTGTTTGGAGAATTTATTTTCAACAATTCGGGGGGAAAGGTGGGCACAGGGACAACCCAGATGCATCCCAGTTCAGGAGTGCACTCCGCCAAGTCATGGTGGATGCTATTATGGTTCCAAGTGCTGGAGATAACTACCAAGAAGACATTGATACCTTCTTGGTAACTCTGAACAACATAGGGACTTCAGGTTTTGCAAAATCTGCAGTGAATGTCACACATTCTCCTCTGCCAATTCCTGTATCAGTGCAGTCAGTAATGACCCTCCCATGGAGAGACTACTACTCAAGGAATGCAATGTGTTAGCATATATCACAGGTTTCATTGTGCATAAGATTCGTCACAAGGTTTGTAGAGAATGCAGGACATAGCTTCAAAGTACTCTTGATCCACACAACCCTGTTCATGTATTCCTTTCGAAGAAGACGTATGGTAACACACTAGGAGAGGAGCTAATTGTGCCAAGTAAAGTCCTATACGACATGATTACTCAGATGGAAAACCAATATAGAAAGATGGTTTCTGACATTTACTACATAAGCAGAGTTCACTACAGACTTGCGACAGTCTTGAAGGAGAAGATGCAACTGCAGGTTCTTCATTGTCAGCCTCTTTATACGCATCCGCCTTCATCACACTTCAAAAAATGCAAACAAAAGTCTTTTAGTTGCAGATCGAAAGAACCGAAAACTCATGAATGTCACTCATCTGTAATACTGAAAATGTATACTTGCAGTGAAGGGCCCAGATGTACTAAACATACTTGCGATGTCTTAAGTGACAATGGTGCTTGTATACTCATTTTTCTGGCTTTCCCTGAGATAAGATTTCTGTTTTCCGTTTAATTTCTGAATTATATGGTTAGAAACATATTCGTATTTGTCAACAGTCGCAGAAAAAAAGTTCGAAAAAAGTTTAATACGATCTGGTATGTGACTATGCAATGTTGAAAAAACCTTAAAGAACCCTAAAAATGTTATTAACGAACAAAAACTTGACTTTACACCATCATAAATGTCAGTGCATCCGGGCCCAGTATAATAAAATAAAGATATTTTCACGAATTTCCCTGGGTTTATGTGATTTTTAGAGATTTTTACAGGCTGGCAACGGAAACTTTATTTAATTGGCCTTGGAGTTCTGACTTATGTAAAGGGAAATCGTAAAAAACAAAGAACAAGGGATGATTTTAGGAGCTGAAGGCTCTACTTCATAAGGAAATGTTACGTAAACACTTGGGATAAATTAATGAATTATATTTACAAAAGAAAAGCATTAGAAGGGAAAATGGGTAATTGAATTGTTAAAGGGCTTGCAACGCCTGAAGATCCTCCTACTGGAGTCTTGACTAAGGGCAAGGCACAGTCCAAGATGAGTCCACTGCGAATAGGTCCCTCTGCAGGAGAGATTTACGCATTACATGCCAGTAAAGGAAAATATAACACAGAATATGACTCGAGTCTGCACTGAGGGTGCCAAGGACTCAAGGAATAACCGAACACTTTACGCTGGAACACAAACACTGCAAACGGCGCTGAACAAACAACACAAGGATGAGAAACAATACTGGCACTCGGTACCACTTAAAAAGGGCAAACGGTCGTGACTGAAAAGTCTTTACTCGGACTTTGCCTTAGGGGAAGCAGGTCTCTGGCAAAGGATGACGAGGGACAATCACACACGTGACATCATACTCAGGTTCCTGGGTAGGTCCTTTCGAGGATGACGGTAGTACTGGGTTCACGTCAGGAGTCTGCTGTCGACATCTGGGTGGAAGGGTGGAGGGTGACCTCTCAGCGTCTTGTATCACTCGCCTGCGTGTATGGCTAACTGCAACTGCTAACAGCCCAACTGCATACTGCCCACCAACTGCCCCGTGACTGACTGCCAAGAAGTCTCTGTCCAAGGCCCTTTTAAGGCCGCTGTCGAGAGTAGGGGCCCTGATGTCGGGCCCATGTGGTGATCGTGCCCAAGATGTGTCATCTTCCAGGTGTCTTGACCATTTGCTTGCATCTCCCCAGGTGTCCTGTGGAAAGACAATCCAGCTGACTCAATCTGCCTTTAGAAGGGTTGTTTTAAGCAGCTTAGTTGGGCTAAGCTGCTTAAGAGAGTAGCACCCAGCCTCTCATCTTTGCCCCTTTCGACCGTGCCATCTAAATGTCTGTTTCAGGTAAAGAAAGGAACAGATCAAAATGTTGATAACTTTGTTTTGATGTCTAGGTCAACTGGAATCGGGTAGGCAGCAACGCTTCTACTTTCAATAAACTAAGTGCAAATTAAGGGTCATCTGTGCAGCGACTTCTTGTATTATAATAATATCAATTTCAGTATGATAAAATAAAGATATCAGGTTACGATGGAGGAGTTTCAGTTTTTCTGTAGTCTGGCCTGATGTGTCTTATAAATTTATTTATTCATATATTTCCTTTCATCCATAATTTTCAACCTTTTGAATGAAACCTGGTTTAGCACCAGTTGTTATAGATAAAGAGATGATAAGCTGTATGTATTCACTCATTTTTTTCCGATAGAATATTTAAATAATCACTCCAGATTAGTGCATTGCTATATAAATAATAATAAAAGATCAGAAGATACTGTTACAACCCACAAACATTAAACATTAAACATTAGTGTGGTGCATGCCAGCACAAACAAATGCTATCACGGTTTACACGCTTACCATCAGATGGCGCCACCGGTCCCACAGTTACAATTTTCCCATAAGGACACGCACAACTGTCCACTCTTTACTTCTCTATACTCTTTGGCCCTATCCAGTGCTTTCATGCAATTATCCAACATTTGCCAAAGGTGCATTTTCCATTTACAGTCGTTTACTTGTTTTAGCCCATTTATGATATGGATGGGATGAGTTGGCCAACGTGTGTTTAGGACTCGTTTTAACGCAGAGTGGACGAAACCTAACGTATAAAACAGTGGCTGGGGTACTGGAGGTGACATGCTGTCCATAATACCCTGATAACAACACTCGAAGTTTCAAAAGCAAAACGAACAGTGAATTCAAACCCTTTGTTTTTCAGTTACCAACTAAACGCCATTTCCCCTTCCTGACCAGAAAGCTCTGACGACTCTCTGGATTTTACAGAAGGAAATAAAAGTTTTCAGGCAGAAGAGTGTAAAACACTCAGTAATTAGTAAAATCATCTGAGAATGAAGCTGTGTTAAACAGAACACCAAAGAGAAAGGTTTATTTTAGAAAACACAGCCATAATGCCATTATGTTGGAAAGCAGGAGCCAGCCAGATATGGGGAAATATTTAGATGTAGTTTTGGCTGAAGAAAAAGTGGAACTACAGTATATATACCTACAGTTCTTGATTATATTTTAAATGGTAACCTTGTCAAACGTTCATTGTCAGTAGGTGTTGGACTCCATCAGTGCTAGCTCATGTGACCTGAGAGCTATATTACATGCCTAAATACTTTTTCCCTGAGTACTGAATGACTTGTGTCCAGTAATTATAAGGTATACATCTGGAAAATGCAGTTCCAGAATGCTCTGCATATTTTACAGCATGTCTTTAAGATTTCTTTCGATCACTCTGATATGCATAATTTAAGATACGTAGGTATAAAAGATTTTTGAAAAGATATTAGTGCAGAAGCTTTTTCTTTATTCAACAAAGCAAATGTCACTCGGCCCATGACCATGAAGGTAGTATAGCTGCATCCTGACAAGTACAAACTGCAACCAGCTGCAAAGACTCAGCCAAAGCACTGAGCAAGGCAACATTCCGCTAACACCGGATGCAGCTCATCCAACTTTACGGCAGAATTTTGACCTGCATTTGGACTAGTTTATTTGTATTCTGATGGCCTGTTTTGTAATTTGGCTTTTTATTCTTTTTTTTTAGGTTCTGCAGTAACATTTAATGGGGCCATGCACTGATTTACTCACCATCTTTTATTTCTTTTTAGCCACCTGTCATAGCCAAAGCAGTACTTTATTGGCGATTTCATTCACATCACTTACATTCGTTTTTCATCTGCTGCAACTAATATTTCTTTTACACTGCAGAGAACTATGTTCTCTTGAATTCACTGGGTAAGGCTGACTAGAAGGTGACCAGCCCAGCACATAACTTTTAAAGCTCTTAAGCAGCTCACCGCTCACTGATTATTCATTTACATATCTTGCACATCTATGCAACAAAGAGGTCCTTCTCATCTACGAACATCTAACACTGTTGCAAAAGGGTTAAAGTACACGGTTTTTCTTTTCTATTATGGATTAGACATGCATCTGTGAAGCTCTTAAAGACATCAGACAATTTCTTATGAACACAAAATCTTCATACGTCCTCTATGTGTTCATTTTTTTGCTCATGTTTCATTCAAAATCCATTCGAAAAACTGAAAGTTTTGGTAGCGGATACGAAGTTATATATATCATCATTTGGATGTGTTCCATTATACATCTAAAATCTAATAGCTAAATACTTTTCTACAGAAGTCTCTCAATATATACATTATATATATATATATATATATATATATATATATATATATATATATATATATATATATATATATATATATATATATATATATATATATATATATATATATATATAGAATTATATATATATATATATATATATATATATATATATATATATATATATATATATATATATATATATATATATTATATATATATATATATATATATATATATATAATCAGAAAGGTCCAAAACGTCCTTTAATATCCAATTCACTCTACACCGGAAATAATATATTTTCATATATGTTACCGAAGGAATTTTAGTTGATAATAAGTCCAGTGCCTATGAAGGGTCTAACCAGCGACGGACGAGGATCAGGACTACAATGACACACTAACGCATTCGGCCACAGAGAGGTATAAGTGAATAACATTTCCCATCATCTCACCCGTCGAAACTCAGGTGTTTTGCGTGGGGAGACGATATCCACCGGTGGGGACACCTCTGCCATGTTGACCGTGTAGTACACGTTTGTCGCACGTAGCTATTATGACTATTTATCACATCACCGTGATTCATATACAATCAGAAAGCTACAAACGTCCTTTAATATCCATTCACTTTACGTCGGAAATAATATATTTTCATATATGTTACCGAAGGGGAATTTTTTAGTTGATAATAAGTCCACCGTCCCAAGGTCAAACCAGCAACGGACGAGGAATCAGGACTACAGTGACACACTAACGGAGTCGGCCACAAGAGAGGTATAAGTGAATAACATCTCCCATCATCTCAGTCGAACTCAGGTATTTTGCGTTTTGGAGACGATATCCACCCACCTCTGCCATGTTGACCATTTGTAGTGCGTTTGTCGCACGTAGCCTATTATGACTATTTATCACATCACCGTGATTCATATACAATCAGAAAGCTACAAACGTCCTTTAATATCCAATTCACTCTACCACGGAAATAATATATTTTCATATATGTTACCGAAGGAATTTTAGTTGATAATAAGTCCACCGTCCGTCGAGGTCGAACCAGCTGACTTGGACGAGGAATCAGGACTACAGTGACACACTAACGCAGTCATCCACAAGAGAGGTATATGAATAACATCTCCCATCATCCCACCCAGTCGAACTCAGGTGTTTTTGCGTTTGGAGACGATATCCACCCACCTCTGCCATGTTGACCGTGTAGTGCGTTTTGTCGCACGTAGCTATATTATGACTATTTATCACATCACCGTGATTCATATACAATCAGAAAGCTACAAACGTCCCTTTAATATCCAATTCACTCTACCTCGGAAATAATATATTTTCATATATCTTTAAAGGGAATTTTTTAGTTGATAATAAGTCCACCGTCCTTTGGGGTCAGAACCAGCGACGGACGAGGAATCAGGACTACAGTGACACACTAACGCAGTTGGCCAAAAAGAGGTATAAGTGAATAACATCTCCCATCATCTCACCCGTCGAACTCAGGTGTTTTGCGTTTGGAGACGATATCCACCCACCACTGCCATGTTGACCGTGAAGTGCGTTTGTCGCACGTAGCCATATTATGACTATTTATCACATCACCGTGATTCATATACAATCAGAAAGCTACAAACGTCCTTTAATATCCAATTCACTCTAAGTCTGAAATAATATATTTTCATATATGTTACCGAAGGAATTTTAGTTGATAATAAGTCCACCGTCCCGTGGGGTCGAACCAGCGACGGACGAGGAATCAGGACTACATGACACACTAACGCAGTTGGCCACAAGAGAGAGTATAAGGTGAATAACATCTCCCATCATCTCACCCGTCGAACTCAGGTGTTTTGCGTTTGGAATACGATATCCACCCACCTCTGCCATGTTGACTGTGTTTGCGTTTGTCGACGTAGGAATTTATGACTATTTATCACATCACCGTGGTTCATATACAATCAGAAAGCTACAAACGTCCTTTAATATCCAATTCACTCTACCTCGGAAATAATATATTTTCATATATGTTACCGAAGGGAATTTTTAGTTGATAATAAGTCCACCGTCCGTGGAATTCGAACCAGCGATGGACGAGGAATCAGGAACAGTGCCACACTAACGCGGTCGAGCCACAAGAGAGGTATAAGACTTGAATAGCATCTCCCATCTCCAATCACGGTGATGTGATAAATAGTCATAATATACAAGACGTTGATAAAAACGCACCACACGGTCAACATGGCAGAGGTGGGTGGATATCGTCTCCAAAACGCAAAAACACCTGATTTCGACGGGTGAGATGATGGGAGATGTTATTCACTTATACCTTTTTGTGGCTGACTGTGCGAATTAGTGTGTCACCAAGTCCTGATTCCTCGTCCGTCGCTGGGGACCTCACGTCGGACGGTGGACTTATGATCAACTAAAAATTCCCCAGGAAATGATATATGAAAATATATTATTTCCCGAGGCAGAGTTGAATTGATATTAAAGGACGTTTAACAGCTTTCTGATTGTATATGAACCACGGTGATGTGATAAATAGTCATATTATGGCTAATGCAAACGCACTACACGGTCAACATGGCAGAGGTGGGTGGATATCGCTCAAACGCAAAAACACCTGAGTTCGACGGGTGAGATGATGAGATGTTATTCACTTATACCTCTCTTGTGGCCGACTGAAAACTGTAATGATTTGTCACTGTAGTCCTGATTCTCGTCTGTCGCTGGTTCGAACAAAAATGGTTGGACTTATTATCAACTAAAATTCCCTGAAAGGTATATATATAAAAAATATATTATTTCCGAGGTAGAGGAATTGATATTAAAGGATACGTTTGTAGCTATTCCTGATTGTATATGAATCACGGTGATGATAAATAGTAATAAATGGTTACGCTAAGATAAACACATACACGGTCAATATGGCAGAGGTGGGTGGATATCGTCTCCAAACGCAAAACACCTGAGTTCGATTTGGTGAGATGATGGGAGATGTTATTCACTTATACCTCTCTTTGTGCGAATGCACAGTGTGTCACTGTAGTCCTGATTCCTCGTCTATCGCTGGTTCGAATTTTACGGACGGTGGATTATTATCAACTAAAGATTCTTCTGTAACATATATGAAAATATATTATTTGGCCTTGGAGTAGAGTGAATTGGATATTAAAGGGAAATTGTAGCTTTTGATTGTATATGAATCACGGTGATGATTTGATAAATAGTCATTCTATATACATAACAAACACATACACGGTCAACATGGCAGAGGTGGGTGATATATTTCCAAACGCAAAACACCTGGAGTTCGATGGGTGAGATGATGGGAGATGTTATTCACTTATACCTCTTGTGGCCGACTTGAATAAGGTGTCAAGGCACAGTCCTGATTCTCGTCCGTCGCTGGTTCCTCTGCCACGGAGGTGGACTTATTATCAACTAAAAACTCCCCTGACAATACATATATGAAAATATATTATTTCCGAGGTAGAGTGAATTGGATATTTTATACGTTTGTAGCTTTTTGATTGTATATGAATCAAAGTGATTGATAAATAGTCATAATATAAATACGCGAGACAAACGCATACAGGTCAACATGGCAGAGGTTTTGATATCATCTCCAAAACGCAAAACACCTGAGTTCGACGGGTGAGATGATGGGGAGATGTTATAAATTTATACCTCACTTGTACAATATCATTAGAATGTCACTGTAGTCCTGATTCTCGTAATCGCTGGTTGACCTCAGGGATGGTGGACTTATTATCAACTAAAAAAAAATTTGTAAATATATGAAAATATATTATTTCGAGGTAGAGTGAATTGATATTAAAGGACGTTATAGCTATTTGTATATGAATCATGGTGATGTGATAAATAGTCATATATATTATATATCAGGTATATATATATATATATATATATATATATATATATATATATATATATATATATATATATATATATAAATGAGTGTTATCACAAAATAGCTCAACACAACTTCATACTAATCGTGTTAGGCTTCAATAAAATAGATAGTTTGGAATCCAGATTCTTTAATTTACAAAGTACAATTTACAAAACACTATTTTCAGTCCATACAGTCTTCTTTGGTACCTGTTAAAGAAGACTGTGTCTTTGAAAGTTACTACTTTGTAAATTTTAAATAATTTGGAATCCAAACTATCCTGTCTTATATATATATATATATATATATATATATATATATATATATATATATATATATATATATATATATATATATATATATATATATATATATGTGTATATATATATGTATATGTGTGTATAACTGAATCACGAAAATATGGAACACAAAGAATATATAAATAATAAAAAAAGGCAAATGCCATGAAGGAAAGTGAAACAACGGTGTGGTGCTAGGCCTTTTGACTTATTGTCCTTTAGTTAGCAGACTGATAGAAATATAATAAAAAGTTTACAAAGAAAGCTCATATAAATGACAGATGGGGATTATAAATGAAAGTATGTACCTGGAATCCAACACAGTTGAAGAATTAGTAGACCTACCAAAACGGTTAGATATTTAAGAGGTTTTACAAAAGATTAGGCCCTACAGCTTGGAAGCAGGGAAAAGTTAATTAAAAGATTATTAAGGGAAAGAGACTGACCACCAGAAAATGACCTTGGAAAGAATAAGCTGATTACATATATTTTAAAAGTACAACTCAATAATTCTCCTTTTGGTAAAGAATAATAACAATTTGAACAAAGCAAACATTTCACAAAAAATATATTGAACATACAAATACATAGAAAATATATGTAAGGTAACTAATTAGTAATTAAGTCAGTGATTTTATCTTTAAGATCATTCTTGAACGTTTTACTAATACAGTGGTACAAATAATACATCCCCGGGCTAAGGTTAAAAGATTTCGTGAAGAGAAATGTTTCTGTCTGGCAATCACTGAACTTTCAGTCCAATTTATCCTGTGAGAGTTTTCACTTGAATAAATGAATATTGCATTGGATATTTGCCCAGTTTTGACAGAATGATTACTGTGTGCTGTTTAATTCATACTTCTACATCCTTAGTGGATTGGTCAATATAAAAAGGGCAGTCCAAGCATGGAAGTTTATATATTATTTATATGTTGTTTTCCTTAGGGCTATTTTTATTAACATTCCTTTTAGTTTGTTATTGTAGGAAAAAAACCAGGTTGGCATTAAAAGTTTTTAAAAGTGATTTTATGGTTTCAAAACCACTCAAATAAGGCATGCTAAGAATGTTCTTTGGGGTTTCTTTCTCCATGTTACTTTCACTATAAAACTTTCTGTGGGCTTTATTATAGCAAATATCTAGTATATGTGAAGGATAACATAAATCTGTTCCTATTTTTCTTTTTATATTCGGTTTCTTGATCCAAATACTGGGGAATGAAAATGCGCATTGCTCGTTAAAGCATAGAAGAAAAAAATGATATTTTGATATTAAGGTGGTGGCCTGCATAAAAATGAACATAGTTAAGCTGTTGGTTGGTTTCCAATAAATACTGAATTTCCATTGAAATGTTTCTCTAGTATTAAAACGTCTCAGAAAAGGAGGCAGTTTTCTTTTTCTAATTCTAAAGTAAACTTAATGGATGGTGCCTGGTTACTCAAATTAGAGTAAATCATTTACATCAATACCAGCAGGCAAAACAGCTAAAATACCGTCAACATATCTATACCACTTTAAAGGAGTATAAATAATATTAGGTGAATATCGTTTTTCAAAGAATTGCCATATCAAATATTTGTTGGTAGAATTCACCATTGAATATAAGCTTACAATCACAAATGCACAACCTAGTGAGTGAAATAATATGACTTACAGGTAGAGGTAATTCATGATGGATTAGTTCGTTACTAAGATACTCTAAAATAGAATCTATAGGGACTTTAGTAAAAAGAGAGCAAACACCAAAACTTACAAAACTATCAGTGGGGCAAAAAGTGGTTTACTTTTATTTATCAATTAAATCTAGAGAGTTATATAAGTGAGAATCTGAGATAGTTCCAAGTAACGGGGACAAGAGCTTGGTAATATACTTAGAAGGTTTATATGATACACATACCCATATCTGTACCATACCCATACCAATACCCATATCCATTCCATACCCATACTCCTACACATATCCGTACCATACCTATACCCATACCCTTCATGTTCCACCCTTAATAAGTTCTCAGTTCATATTCCACTCTTAATAAGGTTTCCCTTTCATGTTCCACCCTAATGGTACCACCCTAAATGAGTTCCCCCTTCATGTTCCATTCTTAATAAGTTCCCCTTCATGCTCCGCCCTTATCGAGTTCCCCATCCATGGGAAGTAGTAAATGTTAGTATCATATAAACTTTCAAAATATAGTACCAAGCCCTTGTCCCCGTTACTAGATGACCTTCAACCAGACATCATTTTCCAGCAAGATGGTGCGCCACCACAAAATGGGGAACTGTATGTTCATGAGTTCCTAAATCAAACATTTCCAGATCGGTGGATTGGAAGGGATGGCCCAATTCCTGGCCACCTCGTTCACCGGATGTCAATCCTCTGGACTTCTTCCTCATAAAGGGTTATGTTAAAGGAATCGTGTATCGAACAAAGACGCGGGACATCACTGATCTCAAGCAAAAGATCATTGATGCCATTGCCGCCATTGATGAGGCTATGCTACAGCAAGCATGGCAAGAAATCGAGTACCGTCATGTTGTGCTTCGTGCAACTAATGGGGCCCATATAGAGGTGTATTAAATGAGGAAAAAAACTCCAATATCTACTCCTCATTTTGTAATGATTTCCACTTATTTGTCTGTTCATTTGCATAAGTGATATAGTTTTCAAATTGTAATGCCTTATGTATGTATATATATATATATATATATATATATATATATATATATATATATATATATATATATATATATATATATATATATATATATATATATATATATATATATATATATATATATATATATATATATATATATATATATATATATATATATATATATATATATATATATATATATATATATATATATATATATATATATATACACACAAATATATATATATATATATATATATATATATATATATATATATATATATATTTTTGTTTTTCCTGGCGATTTAGTTTGAAATATTCTCTGTGAGACTAGGTAGCAACAATTTAAGGTAATTTAGCCTTGTGATTCTGACTTCATTGGGTCCAGGAAAACATAAAAAGAGGAAAACAAAGGGGAATTTCATATGAGCGTAGGCTCTTGTTACTGAGGGAAATATTACTTAAAACACGTGGGCAAATTTAAAGGAGTGTATTTACATAAAAAGACATTAGTACGGGCAAGAGGAATGCAAGTAGATTATTGATCCTGAAGGGGATTCCTACGGGATGAATGAAACGGGGATTCCAGACACAGTCCAAGAAGCTTCCACGAAATAGGGTCCCTCTGAAATGAGAGATATGCACATTATACGCCAGTAATGAAAATTTACAAAAGAATAATGAATTCGAAGCTGCACTGAGGGTGCCAAGGGACTTCGATGAATTAATATGACTTAGTACTGCCGATGCTAGAGGCGCACGGACATTAGACAGGGGATTCGTTGATTAATGGCGTTACTGAATGGAGGTCTTCCAGAGCACTTTACCTTAAGGCCAGAGCAGAAAGAGGTCCGTGGATGACTTGCGATTTCGAAGGTGAGTTCTTCCATGTTAGGATAGGGCAAAGGCGATGGGGACTTCTCGTAAAAGGGCAATGCGTGGAATTTCACAAAGGGCCGGGCAAGGGCATGTGGGCATCCGGCAGGTCAATGGTGGAGCAAACTCGTGGCTCGCGGTCTAAGGGCACGAGGAGAAAGTATACTTTGAAAAAGGGCCACGTGGTTAGGATGCAAGGGCATCGATGGGGCCAGGTGTTTGAGGACGTCTTCACTCCATATCGTCCAGCGCATAGGCGTGTAACGGGAGAGGCCTCGTGTTTTTCTGCTTTTATCTCCTCCTATGGGGCAGGGGCACTTCCAACATATAGGGTGTTGAATCATCTTCAGCTGATGCCCGCAGGGGAGTTTTGCCTGTAAGGAAACAACCAGACAGAGATCACTTTTGCCTCGAAGAAAGATCTGCTTAAAGGAGTGGCCTTAATCTTTTAAACCCTTGTATTCTGATCGTGTGAAGTCGATAGACAGATGGTCTATCGATCAAGAAGCAGCTTGCAGTAAATGAAGACAACAAAACAAACAACAAAAAGAAAAGGGAGGCAATTTGCTATGAGTTCTTGCTAATCATAATAATATATATATATTATATATATGTATTGTTACATGGGTCATTGAGGAGTAACCATTTTTTAGGGGTTCATTTAACTGTACCTCTTTCATAAAATTTTGATAACTGCTGAGTACATAGAACAAATCTGATTAAGATATCTCATCAATGGCTTTTCTAATATATTTTTTTTAATTGTAAAGAGGCTTTATGGATATCCTGTATATACTATATATATATATATATATATATATATATATATATATATATATATATATATATATATATATATATATATATATATATATATATATATATATATATATATATATATAGTTGCGAGGTCATTTGGCTGATGAGTTTAAATGTTAATTTACTGAATTTATATTGCCTTGCTTAACCTAAGACCCACGTAATCCTATCAATTAAGGCTGAAAGTTACCTAAAAAAGACAGATAATTAACATAATAAGATCGGTCGCCAGTTGAGACTAGATTACTGAATATAGCGATTTATTCTGAACACATGAATTAAATCAACAACATTACACAAACAACTAGTTCAACCAAACAAATACAAGATAAATGGGTTCTTACAGGAGCTAATAACAGCAACTTCAACCCACTTCAGACACAAGATATTTCAAAATAAATTAGTGGATAACACAATGGTTGGGGGCCTCTTGTGACGCACCTATAAGCAATTTCAAGTGGGTGCATTGAGGAACTTGGGATGCTAATCCTTCTCCAAACAAGGCTCTGGCCAGGTTCCAAGGCTTGCCCAATTCTGGAAGAGACACATCCAGATAACAATTCGATATCAAAGACCTCTCACTTATCATTAATTATCTGCAAGGGATGAATCTTAGATCAAGCATATTACGTTAACACCATGGAGGGTAATTTATGCAACTTCACTAGGCAACAATAATTGTACTTCATATAATAAACTTCATAAATGGGATATGGTTTTATTGGGATTGTCCTTAGTGTCAGTGACTGTTTAAGAGAGAGGGAAACTTGAAACATGAAACAATAGCTCTAGACTAAAGGAAAGAACTGGGAGTAATTGTTATCTTCAGACTTAACACTGGAATAGATAATGCAGTGATCAATTGCATCAGAAGCCCTGGGTCCATTGAAATGGCAGTTTCCCCGACTGTTCAACAAAAGTGTGGGGGAAACAAAAGTGATGTTATGAGAGACACTTGGTGCATGTGGTCTCCATGAAGGAAGCCTCCAGACTGTGTCAAGCTGGGTCAAATGGCGTGGGTGCTCGCTTGCCTCGAAAACTCCTCCCCCAGACCACCTTGGCTGGGCCGCAGGTAGCATCTGAAAAATGACAAAAACTTCGCCAGCACGAAGGTCAAAGAAAAGTGAGCTTAAGGTACAATCTACTGTAGATAAGGGTGGTCCCAGCAAAACCTACCCTGTCGAACATGCCTCTAAACTAAACTTCCTATCCCCTCCTCATGGTTGGTGCTTTTGGAAAAACAACCCTGCTTGCTTGCTTCCCTGCCTAGAATACCCTCTTTACTTTACAAAGAGAAAGCTTTGCTTTTTTTTTATATTTCTATTAAATCAAGGAAGAGAACAGGGGAATATTTATAATATATGTATGTATGTATATGTATGTATATATGTATGTATATATATATATATATATATATATATATATATATATATATATATATATATATATTTATATGTATATATATAGTATATATATATATATATATATATATATGTATATGTATATGTATATATATTATATATATATATATATATATATATATATATATATATATATATATATATATATATATATATAAATATATACAGAAGGAGAATTCACTGCCAAAACATACACGTCCTCAAGGAACATGGCAACGAAGCCCTCCACTCTTACAAACTTATTGCCACCGTTGCATGACACATGCCACATTTTCAAGGCTAAAAAAGAAAGTAATTTGTACTACAGATAGAATCACAGTATTAAAAACTGTTAAAAGAAAACTGAAATGTTTAAAATTCACAACAAATGGCAATGCAGCGCTAAAAAAGGTATACAAATGAACATAAAATAAGAATAAAAAAGGACCGCAAGAGATATAGGTCAGGGGCACACAGACACAGTCTCACCAAGCGAAAGGAAAGAATAATACTAAAAGAAACCAGAAAAATTAACCAAAGAAAAACTAGGCAACATTTAATTGAGTTGACAACTGAGTGTTTAATTAACGAGGGAACAATTCTCTTTATAAAAATAAACTCTAAGATAGTTAGGTCGCAATGGTTGGTGACCCTTCCTAAAATTGAAAAATCTTCATCTCTGATGTTGCTGTTGCATCGTACAGCATGATTTCTGATGTTAGAGGCCTCTGGATTAGAAAAATTGCATCCTGCACGATAGCTTAAGCCTCTATGAGAGCCAGTTTGTACCCTCAAAAACCTCATGGTCTGGTTGAAGGAAGAGAGAACTGATTGATTCGTATGGATATTTGGAAGCAATTGTGACAAATGAAGAAAACTGAGGCAAAGATTACGTGAAACAAGGGAAGTAGCCGGGGGTATGTGGAAGATTAGGAAAAGAAGAGGAGTGTCCATGGAAGCTAAAACTCAAGTGAATTGTTAACTGAATCAACTCTCCTTAATGGGAGCAAAGCGTGGATATTGAAAGTGAATGCGAGCGAAAAAGGTTGAAGCTGCAAAGATGTGTTATCTGGTTAGCACACGTAAAGTAGGAAGCGTTGAAATGGGGATATAATGTTGGAAATAATGAATAAACGCTGGTGAAATATGAAAGAAAGTTTTTAATATGTTTGAACACTGAAAGAAAATGAAGGTATTTAGGTGGAAGCGAGGAATACAGGAAAACTTGGCTATATAGTATGGAAAATGTACACTGATATAAGATGTTAAGAGCAGGAAATGAGAAGTAAAAAGTTTATGTGTGCGGAGATGTTTGATGTGATGCCTGTGGGACTTTTCTAGAGGCTTATGCTATGTTCACACATTCACGTATCAAGGCACGCATGCCCACGCACGGCCACGAACGGGGCGGAGCCAGAAAGTATGTAAACACAACGCAAATACAACGTAAATGTACGGTAAGTACTGTGTAAGTGTGGCAGCATGCGGCGCGACCGTTACAGACCACCCGGGCGTGCGCCGGGGGCACGAACCTTTCGACCTGCTCAAAACCCTGCGTGGGTGGCCAGGTCAGCTGTCAGGTAGCGTGGCCCGACCCGCACAGCGTGGTGCCAGCCGCGGGCTGACCACGCAGCTGCCACGCCCTTACCTGGGGGCCCACGCTGCCCCAGGGCACTGCGTGGCTGTCAGCATGGCGTGGGAGTAGACGCAGCAACGCTGCCGCATCGCCCGCAACCGCGGAGATGTGGCAACGCTTTGACCTGGGATAAAAGGGACAGGCAGTGCGCTTCCAGGTCAGTGCTTCTCCGGCCAGCATCCTGTTGCTCTCTCTGTCAATGCCTCCATCTTAGTCGTCCACTGCAGCCAAGATGCCCAAAGGGCCCATGCTGAAGAGGACCAGGAAAGGGGCCCTGAGAACTCCAGGAGCCCTGGCAGCTGGAGTTGCCCCCTACGCAAAGCCTTCTGAAGCTGATGGTCCCCCTTCAGGCAGCGATGCTGTGGTGCTGCAGCTTGAGGCCGACGAGCTCGTGAAGGAGAGCGAGCTAGAGGAGGAGGAAGAGGAGCTTGCCCTCGTCTGCGAGAGCTATCCCGCCGCCGCCATCGACGCCAACGCCCACGAGGGGGATGCCGACGACGACACCGAAGGCACTCCTGAAGGAGATGGCCTAGATGGCCTTACAGGTCAGGGACGGAAGAAGAACCCGTCAGTGATCCTCTTGGAGGAAAACGAGAGGCTTGTTGGCGAGTGGCTGGAGACCGAGGCCGAGTTTATTTATAACAAGGGCCTCACAGCCTACAAGGACAAGGCCAAGGTGTGGAGGGCCTTTGAAGAGAAGGGCCAGTGTGCGGCCGTGAACTGAGGACATGGTTTACGTCCCTCAGGAGTCGTTTTGGGCGGCTCATGGCAGAGAAGAGTGGCCAAGGGACAGGCAGACGGCTGACGGACCAGGTGAAATGGATTTCAACATTTTCCACTTCCTGAAGCCGCACATTGTGCATCAAAGGAAGCCAAAGGTGTTGAGACTTCCGATGGTACATCTTTTTAATGTGTTTCCATGCATAATTATTAATGAGTATAATGTTATTACATAGTTTCCATCCATTCAATGTACATTTTATACCATTTTCTCATATATGTTCCTCCTCTTTTTACAGGCTGCCTGTGCTGCTGCCGCCCTCCCTGCCCAAGCTTTGGACCTGCCTGCTGCTCCTGTTTCTTCTCCTGCCCCGACACCGACGCCCTCGCCCTCTCCGGTTGCTGAGCCAGCGAGCACCAAGGCTCGGAAAAACCAAGTTTCCGAGCTGTTCGATGTCGCCTTCACGAGGTTGAGGACGAGTGCGCACAGGTGTCAGAGCAGCTGAGTCTGCAACAGAAAATGGAGGTGCTCGGTGCCATCCAGAGGTACATCTGTGCCACCAAAGGGGGCTCCACAGTGCTGTCGAGGGCCATGATGACCCACACCATGGCAGTGACAGCAGAGTGTCAGGCACCTGCAGTTCCTGCCAGCCTGTCGGCACTGCAGCATCGGTCACGTCACTGCACAGCAGCTGGCGCTCCTGCAAGCACAGTTGGTGACATCGACTCCAAAGGAGCTCAGCAACCTGTCGCTTGACATGACATTCCTGAATAATTTACAGAGTTAATGTATATCCTGTTGTTTTTCCTTGTGCTTGTATTTATATGTGTGTTTGTATTTTATATTAAATAAATATATTTTGCAATATCATGTCTAGCTCTATCCTCTGCTCAAATATCATGTATTCAATGAAGTAGCTAAAATACAAGTACACAAATAAGGAAGGCAAAATGAACCCGAATACACTAACATTTCAGTATACATTACTGACTTTGAAATAAGTTCAAAATACTTTATGTAAAATATGTGCACAGAAGCAACATGACAACAGACCAAATATTAGCAAGTCATATAAAACGTCACAAATATCAGGGAGAAGGTAGTTTCAGAAAGATAGAATTTTCATATCAGAATATCAACAATGTAAATGCTAAGAGCAGGTACTTTCAAGAACATAGAATTATCACATCAGAATAGAAACAATGTTAAGAGAAGGTACTTTCAAAAATGATAGAATTATCATATCAGAATAGAAACAATGTTAAGAGAAGGTACTTTCAAAAATGATAGAACTATCATATCAGAATAGAATCCATGTTAAGAAATTATTAAAAAGGGCAAAATAACTACATCATCTTTCTTTTATTTATATGTATGTTTGTTTCATGTTGATTAAACATACATTTGCAATGTCATGTCCTGCCTCTATCCTCTTCCCAATTACCAAGTATTGATGAGAGTAATATATCATGGATTGGAGCAATATCTTTTATTAAATCAACTAAAACAAACAAAAGTAAACAAACAAAGAGGGCAAAATAATCTTGAATTAATACATTATTGAATTTTAAATAAGTCCAAAATAAATGCAGGAACAGACATTTAAGTAATTACAACAATCAGGTATGCAGGAAAGTAACTAAATCATGTTCTCCTACCAGTGCAATGAGCCTTCAGCCGATGAAAAGTATTCCTTCAGCATCTTACGTTGTTCCCTTTGCATCCCTCGTTGCAGTGTTGCCGGTCACGGTTGGAAGGGCTGCTCTAGGACGGGTCACTCCTCCAGCTACCAGGATGACAGCATGTGTGATGGGGTGCTCCTGATCTCCTTCTTGTCTTTGTGCATTTCTTCTTATGATCATATTGTGCAGAACACATGCGGACATCACTAATGGCTCTATATGGTCAGGCTTCAAGCATATTGCAGTGTGGAATACTCGGAATCTATTTGCCAGAATCCCAAGGCGTTCTCCACCGTCCTGCATGCCCTACTTAACCTGTAGTTGTAAATCCGTTCCTCCTTGCTAAGTCCTCTTTTGGGGTATGGCTTCATAAGGTAATTCCTCAGGGGGAAGGCATCATCGCCAACTAGGAAGTAGGGCACAGGAGATCCATTAGGTTGACCTGGCAGGGCATCCGGTCGGGGAAGATTTGCTTCCTCTTGCAGCAGCATTTCTGCCAGTCGGGTCTGGGCAAATACACCACTGTCTGACTCTGACCCAATGCCACCCACGTCGACGTATAGGAACTTGTATGAAGCATCAGCAACTGCAAGTAATACCATGGAGTGGAACTTCTTGTAGTTGAAGTAATGCACACCGCCCTTGGGAGGGTTACGGAGCCTAATGTGTTTCCCATCTATAGTTCCAATTATGTGCGGGAAGTTCCACCATTCCTCCAAACCCCGAGCAACCCCCTGCCATGCTTCAGGTGTTTGTGGCAACTGCAGTTCCTCATCCCTGAACGCAGCAACAATGGCCCTGCAGGTCTCTGGTACGATATGACTAATGGTGTTGTGGGCTACCCAGAACGAATATTGCAGACTCTTGTATGAATCACCTGTAGCGAGGAAGCGTAGGGTGATAGCAACACGTAGGCCTGGCTCAATGGGTTTCCTCCAGAATGTCACTTTCTTCTGAACGTAGGGTGTGACTCGTTCAACAATTTCATTGAAGAGGTCCTTGTCAATCCAGGTAAAATTTCTGTACAGGTCTGGGGCTTCAGTTGACAACTCCTCCATCAGGTTGTCATAATGACCTTGTTCCATCCTTTTCTGCAGGTATGGCCAC
>NC_089769.1:26134467-26144467 GCF_040412425.1 Macrobrachium rosenbergii
AAAAATATTTAACAGTCATGGGGAAACAACATACCCCGTCTTAGCTTTTTTTTTTTTTTTTTTTTTTTTTGTACCAGTCACAATCTAAGACGTACTCCATTTCCAGCACTAAATCTTTTTGTCGCTATTAGCAATTTACCTTCTGTAACATATATTCTCAACATCTTCCATATCGTCTCTCAATGAATTTTATCATAAGTTTTCTCTGGATCTTTTATGCCATTTAGCTTTTTTGCCTTTTGCTGTCATTTCCCAGTTTGGACCCGCAGTGTTCTTCACCTGTCAAACTTCTGCCATCTGCCTCATCTTCTCGGCCAAAACATTATGATCCCGTAGAACTTACGATTTCCTCTTATATCTTACCCCTGCCCGAGCAATAACAATTATTCTCGCCCATTCTCTTGGAACTTATGCTTTACACATGCCTGACACACATCAGCAATGTAAACCTAGTACTCTGTTTCTATATCCATAAAATGTGCTTAATACTTCAAAACATCGCATTGTTAAAGAACGTCTTGCAAAAATTTCCAAACTGAACTCTCCCCTACATTGTTCCATTGAGTTGTAAATCCGTTCATTATTTTCTAATGAATCTTAATGTAAAAGTCTCACCTGAATGAAAATGAGTACTCAAGCGCTCCGGTGCACATTAGCCCTACCGAGGCGAATCGTGGGAAATTAAAAGTAAGACTCGCAATTTTAATTAATGATTAATATAAAACAGCTAAGCGCAGATAATTGTTTTCATAAATTCTCTATTGATCATGTTGAAGCATTGCTTGCAATAGTCACAGAAAGAATTGTGATCTGTGTCGACTGGAGCACATCTAACCAGTAGTGCTGCTAATTCCCAGGAGCTCGAGGCTTAAAGATTGCTGCTTAAATAGAGAAAGAAGTGCTACTTAAATATTTCCTTTCTTCAAGTGATCTAGAAACTGTAGGATCTTACCGTAGAAATTAGTCTTCTCAGGTCAAGTCAGCAAAGTTTTTAGGATTTTTACAATTCTTGCTGACAAAACCCGTGTTTTCATTTTTGATAAATAAACTGGGGCTGCTAATGAAGTTTTTTGGTATACCTTGGACACTTGCATAGTCTAACTTTTACAAACATACATTTTAGTAAAACTTTTCCGCAAAAACAGATACAAAACAAATTCCATTCTCTTACATTCAGTACTGATTACATACTTCAAAATTCTAGAATTGTAGCAAGCAGATATTTTGTACTTTGTTTTCGGCAACAAATTTCAATGATTATTCCTCGCCCCTGTCATCTTAAATCTGGAAACCTAAATCAATCTAAATCTCATCCTAAATAAAATGAGAAGGACGGACGCATCCTGCTAGAAAATACCAAAGTCGATCCCTTCCTTGCCGTTAAAGCGAGCTAAGTACGTCGTTAAAAGATGATCGTAAACGGGAATGCTTCGACCATGGTCGAAGTATATCACGTCGAATTAAGGTGCCTCCGGTGTGGGCAACTTTATAAAACCGGTCGGAAATTCTGTTGCGTTGGACTGGACATTTTGATCACTTTTGTAATTTACGTTACAGTTTTCTTATAACGATGCTTCTGTGCGTATTCCTGTGTACGCATCAGCAGATATACAAGAGTCATGTGAGTCTAGTCATACGAGTGTATTAGGTTCTGTTTTTATACTCAAACGAAGTACGATGGGCTCAGAAAACTCGAATCATGACAAAATGAGAAACGGAAGAAGAATGCTGAAACGGCCACATGTTCTTGCAATAAGTATGAAGCCTCTTTAGACGTCATGTAGGGACTGATAGCGCTCACATTGTCAGCGCTATCAGTCCCTGCCTTGCCAAGTTATGTAGAGAGACGTATTGTTATTGTTATCACTATTCCTCCTATAGAATGTCAAATATCGTGTGAGAGGATATTTGCAAATGTGATACGTTGGAAGCAGTTAGTGGTAGGGAACATGGTATTTACAAAACTATCACGTGTTACCAACGCAGGAAAATCTTAAAATATGCGCTCAGTTTTTGTCTTGAATGCTGAGTTCAGTCCGCATTGTGCCATTATTCAAAAAGTGAAGTTTTAATGAAGGGGCACAGAAGGGCACAATAGCATTTTTTTCACAAAAGCATGCGTGATTTAGCACGGACTTGCCGGTGGATATCTTGCTTTTCTATAATCATTCCACTGTGCATCAGCTTCTTGTGTGAATAAATAGGATATGTAAGGCGTATTAAGACAGTCTTCGATAGCAATTAAAGTAAGATTGAATGAAATAGGCCTACCCGAGATGATCAGTGTGACATTTATTCCCTTTGACATAATTTGCATCAGATACCGACGGCTACGTAATCTTGAATAGGTCAACTAACCGTTACGCGGAGAACTAATTACAACTATCTTGCGTGTTGGCCAACTAAAATGGCGTGAGTAGCCAGCGAAAAATTGTAAATTCAGAATACAGTGGTAGATCATTTCTATTTCTGAGTATTATTTGAATGTTAGGGTGCGGCCACGCTACTGTAGAACAAATTGGCGGCAGCTCATTGCCCACACATCACAAACAGGGTGACCGCAAGTCAGTAATGTCGAGCAGTTCTCACCAGATGCAGGGCTCCATGCTGCTATCCAGCATTTGCCAAGGGTTCGTTCCCCACTTGCGGTCGTTGACTTGTTTCCAACGTGTCTGTGATACATACGCGATAAGTTCCCGACTTGTGTTTATTACGTGTTTTACTGTAGTGTAGACGCACCCTTCGTTTGTGAACAAATGATGATTTTGTATTCAAACAGATCTCCTCAAAATCGGTAGGAGGACAGGAAACAAATAATTAAGAGGGGATTGATAAGAGATTATAAGACTAAGAAAGGTTTCAAAACTTGTGTTAAAAAGAGTTAAACTTGAGGGAAAGATATATCCGAGGGACAGATAAATCTTCCCAAAGTTAGAGGAAGAGGATGAAAAATGATGAATGTGTGCAGTCTTTTTACTCTTGTAAACGTCAGAGGACACAACGCGAAGTTAAGGTGGAAGTTATTTCACGACGAAGAGAATTTGTTTAACAGAGAGAAAAGATCACTTGCCAAGGAAACCGAACAGGATGTCTCCGGAGCAGGGATATAAATAGAACCACACATGTGTACGAACATTATATATATATATATATATATATATATATATATATATATATATATATGTGTGTGTGTGTGTGTGTGTGTGTGTGTGTGTGTGTGTTGTAATTTCCACAATGGTCCCGTGGATGAAGTATATAATAAGTCCTCACGTGAAAATAAAAGGAAATGGTACCAAGACTTTCGACTCTTATTCCAAAGTCATCTTTGGAATAAAAGTTGAAAGTCTTGGTACCATTTCCTTTTATTTTCGTGTGACTATCATATATACTGTATATATGTGTGTGTGTGTGTGTGTGTGTGTGTGTGTGTGTGTAAGGTGGGCGTGAATGGAGTATAAGATGGCTGATGTTCGCAGACGATAAGTCCAGGTTGATGATAGTAAAGAGAAACTACAGAGATCAGTGAAAATTTTAAAGTTATTATATATATAGATGTATATATATATATATATATATATATATATATATATATATATATATATATATATATATATATATATATATATATATATATTGAATCAGTGTGGTGAAATGGGTTCTATGAAAAACTGTCATAGATATATATAATGGGTTCTATGAAAACTGTCATAGTTTACGCTCACCTAAGCAGTTCCTTGATAACTGATATAATACCGTGCTGTGTAGGTTTGGGAAATGCGTAGGTGTCCAGGATGTGAACTTTTGTGTGTGCTAGGTTCGTGTCCATGTACCTGGTGACCCTTACCCTCACTCTGCTTTTTAGGGAGAAGCATCAGTACATATTTTGACTCTAAAGCATTCATGACATTTTTGGTGCAGGTCACGTCATTTATAACATTGTCAAATTCCAGCTAAGAGGCAAAGATGATCTGTCCCCAGAAAGGACAGCATGTAATCATCTGGACATGATCTGCTGCGAACAGAGACAGAATTTTCAGTTTCAAAGTTCACGTGAATTACGTAACCAGTGCGTTTTCTCCGGAATTTTTGTCTATTTTTTAGCCCAGGATTTTACATGATTTGGTGAAAAACATATTACAGGAATACAAACCATCGCTCTTTAGCCACCATTAGAAAAACTGAACAATAAAGACGCATTTGAGTGTATCAAAGGTCGTTCATTTTCGCCCATGTGAAAACCAAATATAACTGAACAAATTCCAACATATTTCACCAGCCTAAACTTTTGGTCAAAGAATGTTCCACCCAAACGCCTTAGAAACCGAGATCCCATTGAGAAAGTTTCGGACGTTTTCGCTCTTTTCTTTTGGTTTCTTGTGGAAATAAATCTTGGCGAAGAATGACAATAGTGCTAAAGAATTATTTGGAGGTCGGGGGAAATAAGTTGAAGTGAACATAATGGAAAGTGGAAGTGTGGCGATTCTGGCCCTTCAGAGGCCGGCGGGAAAAGGCGGGAAAAAATGGAGTGAAAAAAAGATGGAATGCGCGAAGGTTTCCTTTTCGAATGAGAGGCAAGGAAAGGAAATTGCAGAGAAGCAGCAACAGAACAGCCCGAGTCGTAGAGAAAACCAAAGAGTGATGCGAGAAGTGAAGATACTTCTCAGCAACAGAAAAACTTCAACAGATCAACAAATCTCTGGTTGTACTCAGATGGGATGGATGCCTACATTAACTGGCTGATAACTGGAAAATTTGACAGCTCAGACGTATCACCGAGAGAGTTAAGAGAAGTGAGAACCTCTTCTAACTGGAGATTAGGAAAGCTCAATACAGAAGAGAGGTCGTTTGTTGAAGCTCCTTCTGTAGTCATTTATCTCTTAACGTGTTTTTATTTTCTTTAAAATTCCTTAGATTGTTTCGTTTTAACCCTTTATTTTTCATACGACTAGTCGTCCCACTTAATTTTGTATATAAACTTTGCGTAAGTTTTATTACGGTGAAGAAAGTATCGGCACCACATTCACTACATAACTTTTCAACAAAATATCTGCTCACTTCCTATAAGATCAAGTATTGATTGTTCTTCTCTAATGACCATTAACCGTATTAGACTCACCGAGAATGTTATTGAATGATGAAAATCATAATATCTTTATTGTAGAATGATAAACTCGTATAATAGCGCAAGAAAGACATTTAAATATTTTAGGAAGAGTTAACAGAATTTATGGCATAAACTAAGTATGAGGAAAGATTAAAAGGAGACAACTGGAAGCATCATCATCATCAACAGCACAACATCAAGAAAGCAAGATTAAAGAAAATGGTTGGAAAACAAAAGTATGAAGACAATAAAGGAGGCAGAGATGAAAAATGACCACCATCTGGAGAAGCAACAAGTGGAATAAAGGAAAGTGGAAATAATATGCTGAGGGTTTTGGCAAAGGAAGATTCGTAGCGGAAAATGGGAAGCTGATGACCCTCCTATTATTCGCAAGCCAAAGAGAATTCTCAGAAAGAAACATGGTTGTCTCGTGAAATTATATACCAACCCGTAGTGGAAATGATTAGACAGTATAATATACAAGACTTCTGTATCTAGTTCAAACAAGAGAGACTTGAGTTTTAAGAAAATGTTTCGGATATAAGGCAAAATCTTTGGTCAAAACGGTGTGTGAGGTAGAAATATAAAGATCTAAAGAAGCCTCTGTATGTTCATGATGTTATTTTTTTTCCTTTACTTACTAGCCAATGTTGACTTTTGAGAACGTACGTCTTGATTAAAATTTCTTATACGGAATACTGCTGGAAATGAGCGAATGTTTTATGTATAGTGAAATAAGAAGGCTATGACTTAGAAATCCCCTCGAGCAAACTGACAGTTATATCAGGACACCATAAGATTTCTTTGCGATAAAGAGCAACAGACTTTCAGAGGAATGAGACCCGATTTCAGAGACCCCATGGCGACATCTCTCCTCTATAATTATTGTGAAGTAACCAAAAACGACTGTGGATTCCTTTCAGTGTATGAGCGAAGGGTATCAGTCAACAATTATTTGCTTAAATCGGTGTAAAAATAAATATGTTTAAGTGCGTTTTAGTGCATCAGAGTCATCATTCATCTACGACCTTGTGTGAAGTAGTGACAGGCAGTAACTACCAGAAACGTTGCTACAATATACTTACAGCTTAGATAGATACTTTTACGTAGTCACCCCAAGAACACTGATCCTCAAGAGCTTTAGGAAATTTGGATGTATTTGTAAGACTTCTGAGTTCCTGCTTTACCATCATGCATCTTTTTCTTTTTTTTCCTTTTTGATAAGTAGGCTTAGAGCACCTGTTGCAAAGAATTTGCTAATAACCTGCTACTTTGTCATTTTTCAGACTTCATCCCGGTTTATTATTTTCACTGTGTTCGCAAAACATCGTCAGGTTTTTGGCAGTTCTGATTTTTGCATTCTGTAACAGATCGACGAAATTATCATAGGCCATAAATAGCTCTGGGCGCCAATAAATAAGTGATTTAAATTAGGGATTTACTTAGAGAGGTTGCTTTTTATTGAGACACTTACCTTTGAATATATAGCGACTAAGTTTAGAATCATACTACTGCCAGCTGCTGGCTTTACTCGTCAATTTCTGAAGAACTTGCTGTGAACTGTTCCATTGATTGTTTCTCTTCACAAAACATTAACTTGCAGGATTTTTTTTCAATCAAAGCTAGTTTTAACCAAGGCCTTTGTGCACACACACATTTTTACTTGGCCAACCATAGAGGGATTTAATAAACGCAAGTTAGTCAGTTGAAAGTGCAACATTTTCATTCAAACTCAAACCAAACTTGAAAAAACATTTAAGGATATAGTAAAAATATAATTGATATATATATATATATATATATATATATATATATAATTAAAAATATAGATCTTTAACAAATGAGCAAAGAAAGCTCTTTCTTTCTCTCTTTCTTTCTTTCTTTTCTTTTGTATGTCCTAAGAAAGAAATAGGCAGCAATCAGTTGTTTATAAATTTTTTTCACCTATAACGCCTATCAGCAGGTGAAATTCATAACAAGCGCTTACGGACAACGCTAATCCTGCTGCTTGTAATTCAGTGATTCAAGCAAAAACACTCTACATGAATAAGCACCAAATGGAAATGATTTCGACACTGTAATAAATGTAGCGATAGCAAATACAATATACATGTAATAAATGTAGCGATAGCAGATACAATATACATAAAACCTGAATCGGAAAAACGTCTGCGCATACTGTACAATGTGTACCAGACCTTATTGTGAGAGCTGAACTACAATAGAAAGTAAGAAAAAGTTGATCTGCAAGTTCAGGAGAGACAAGGTAGGCCAGAGTAAGAATTATTTCCCACTTGCTGATTCAGTTGACAATATTTGTTTAATCAACAAAGCGTTTCGTTAGTATGAACAGCCAAATCCCCAGAGAAAAACTGAAGGCGGAAATTTAAAGCATACATCAAAACCGGAGGAAGAAAAACAAAAAGTTGTTGTTTCTAGAATGAAAAGAAAACTGTTGAACGAGAAAACATTGGGATGATCTTTCACATGCATTGGGGCAGGAGAACCCATCCCCGGAAATAAGAGAGCCAGTCAGAAAAACATGTTTCCCATCCCTCCGGCAATTCGTTGTTACATTACCAGAGTTTGTGTTTAGGAAACGATGTAGTTTTGTCTTCAGAGAAAACATGTTCTCCCGTGGTTGAGCAAATACCATGGTGACTGTTGTCCTGTTCATTCCAATGCTAAAGCCCAATGGTTTCTTCTTCTTCTTCTTCTTCTTCTTCTTCTTCTTCTTCTTCTTCTTCTTCTTCTTCTTCCGTCTGACAAATCTTTAACTCCTGTTTGGCTCTGGTATGAAAAGATTGCTTGGCCCGAAAGAGAGAGAGAGACTGACTAACTTTTTGGGAAAATATGAAGTTACACAGAAAGTTGTCCGCGGTGGGTCGTGTGAAAAGACAAATGAGAATGACTGTGCTTAGAGATCAGCTGCATTGCGTTCCCTTTTCCGATCTGTTGGTGTAAGGGGCGAGTCATTCCTTGTATAGTGCGTCTTTTCAGTCATTTTCGCCTATCATAAGATTATATATACTGTATATAGTATATATATATATATATATAGCATATATATATATATATATATATATATATATATGTGTGTGTGTGTGTATGTATATGTATATATATATATATATATATATATATATATATATATATATATATATATATATATATATATATATATATATATATATTTATATATATATATATATATATATATATATATATATATATATATATATATATATATAGGTGTAACACGAGTTTGTGTAAACATTTTGGGAGATGAAAGAAAAAGCCATTCTGAGCAGAAAATGTTCTATTTTATGCATTTAAGACTTCGTTTGTCTGTGAGGTGAATTTTTAAAATAACCGTTAGCATTAAACGGGCAAGTAAGCTGGTGTTCAGGACGTCGGATTGAGTTGTCAGGGATATGGGGGCGGGAGGAGAATGGAAAAAGTTAAGTATACCTTAGTTTAACCAGACCACTGAGCTGATCAACACCTCTCCTAGGGCTGGCCCGAAGGATTATACTTATTTTACGTGGCTAAGAACCAATTGGTTACCTAGCAACGGGACCTACAGCTTATTGTGGAACCCGAACCACATTATACCGAGAAATGAATTTCTATCACCAGAAATAAATTCCTCTAATTCTTCATTGGCCGGCCAGAGACTCGAACTCGGGACAAGCAGAGTGCTATCCAAGAACTCTACCGACTCGTCCATGGAGCTGAACAATTCACTTGTTACTCTGAACAGCCTTGCTTTTCTGCCAAGATAAGTGAGCGTGTCCGGGCTACATGTGTCAAATTCCAGATACATTTTGAAGGCAAGAAACTGGAGACAATTCCTTACCGTTCCAGTAATGTGGAATATGCAGATAAGATGTTTATTTATGGATTTTGCAACAGTTCCATTTCTAGATCACACGGTTGTGAACTCTACTGTTGTACAAAAAAGGAAATCGGCGATTAGGCCGATGTGAATAAAATACCTCCATATCATATGTATTCTTTACATACTGACAGAGGGTAAAAAATGCATGCATCATTGAAACCTCTCTCTCTCTCTCTGTCAATGGTATTCACTGGACTCTGACAAAGAAAAGAAAAGCAAGTCTAATGGAATCTCCCCTCCATCAAAGATAGGCCTATTCATTAAACAACGATCAAACATTTAAAATGTATTATCAAAAATCTTTCTTTCTCCATCAAAAGTATTCATCACACACAGGTCAAGGAAAAAAAGTGGGAACATTATGGAAAATTCACTTTCTTCATTCTTTCCTGTCAAAGGTAGCCTACTCATACGGTAATCAAAAGAGGCAAAAAAAAAAAAAGCTGACATCGTTCAAAGCACAGTACCCTCCCTGCCTACATTCCCTTGTTACCATGATTACTGCCACTATCACTCATTCAGCAAAGGCGTAGGCCTAGCCCTGACTCTTGATTCGTCAATTCCATGACAAGGTGGCAGAACAGTTTGCGCTAGAATTCAACGATCACAAATAAATGTCGCCAAGCAACATTTACACTACTTTCTTGATGCGTAAAGCTAATCATTAAAATTAATTGCATGAAGTCTGTTAACAGGTGATTTACTGGTTGAAGGGATTGTAATGTTACATTTTTAAATAACTTGCAAGAGAAAATCATAATTAAAAGGCCAGCAATCCAATTGCCTAACGCCCTTCATCAACCTTTCCCCCCCTCCCATATCCCTCCCAGACTGCCGTGCGCGGCAGCTTACTTTACCGTTTAATGATAACGGTTAATTTAAAATTCACCTCAGCGACAAATGAAGCCTTAAAATGTATATGTTTATACTGTAGAACATTTTCTGCTCAGAATAACTTTTTCGTTCATTTCCCAAAATCTTTGCACAAACTAATG